>NC_080070.1:18363665-18663665 GCF_949987535.1 Balaenoptera acutorostrata | reverse complement strand
CGCAGATGCCCTGCTCCATCGAGCCCTCCAGTTAGATGGGCCCCTCCTCCCGCTGCCGTGCGTTCCCACAGCGCTTTGCGGCGCTTACTGAATTCTAGCGCGGGTTACACGTAGTTGTTAAGTGTTTTGTGTGTTGAGTGGTTGTTTCCATGCTCATCTTCCCTGTTAGAATGTCAGCGGCCTGAAAGCAGGGCTGTCTTGTTTACTCTGTGTCCCCGGGGCTGAGCAAACAGCTTTGCCCTCATACATTCCTGATGAAGGTGTGGGACTCCTGACAGGCATCGGGTGTCTGCATAATAAACAATATTTAGCGTTTCTCATTTTTGAATAATCTTGCAGTCACCATTTTGACTGTAGTAATATTACATACAGTACAAAAGGAAGGAAGGGAGGGAGGGAGGGCAGAAATGCTTGTGATTCTACTCTTGCAGAATAGGAAATTCAGAGTTCAAGTTAACAGAGCACTTGATAAATGTTTAGATCAACTAGAGTGTACACATTTAGCAAACAAACAATATTAGCACGTTTAATGTTAACCTGCCGGTCGCACACTGGGACAAGCGAGCAGAGGTTAATGGGCCTTCGTGCCACCTGGACCTCTATCCATCAGGCCACCTGTGCCGTCACCGTCCACGCCGACTTCATGTAGCGTATACAGTAGTGTGCAACCCTAGTTGTCTGCTGAGCTCAGCTTAATTGTTTCCAAATACTGTGATATTTCTGTGAGAACCATTTCCAGAATACAAAGTAAATGTCATGCCTTCTGTGGATCAGAACAAACTTCCTACCTTTTCTGTCGACAGCGTCAAGGACTGGGGCTTTGCCCCCGAGGGAGGGTGGCCTCAGGCCGGGAAAGGGGCTCCTGTGTCCGCAAAACCATCTCTGTGGTGGGAGCCTGACTTTTCCGCACTGTCTGTCTCTGTCCTCAGTGGCAGGTTTTGAATAGGGCGAAGAATCATATTCAGGAACTGGAACAAACCTTGGATAATCTGCTGAAGCTGAAAGGTAAGAGATCCCTACCTGCCACCCCTCTACCTCCCAGGAAAGGGCTGGTTTGTTTTTCTATTGAAAACAGGGAGATTGGGTTAAGCCAAGTGAACATGTATTTATTGAGAGCCTACTGTGTGCCACTGCACCTGGGCCAGGGGTACGGTGAGATCCATGCCCCTGTCCTCAGGGAGCTTAGCGTCTGGCAGGACAGACAGACGTCAGCGGGCTGTGTGAGCATGATGAGTTCCTTCCTAGGTGCTGTTGAAGGGTGCCTGAACTCCTCAGGTCAGAGAGGCCAGAGAAGTGGACTGGGGCCTGGCCAACTCAAAAGCAAAGGGCAGAAGCTGTCTCCCTTCCTTGCACTCAGGCTGGGAGACATGGCTGGCTGGGAATTTGGGTTTCATAAGCTAGTGGAAGCCGAATTCTGAAAGGGGTACTTTCCATGTCTTAACTGAGAAAGTCCAGTTCAAGAAACTCTTCCCCTGTTCTAGTGCTCTCCCCCCACACCTAAAAGGAGAGGTGAAAATGGGCTCTTGACTCCCTAACACTGAACCTGGGTGGGCTCAGCGACCACCCACGGTCCACCCAGGCCAGAAAGGCAGGAGAGACTGGACAAAGTCCCAACTTTATCATGTGTGACCCTTGACTTCAACTTCCCTCATAGAATCCTTCAACCTGGAGGATGGGAATGTAAACAGCTTAGAGGAGGTCAAGGAAGAATATGCCAGCATGTACTCCAGAAATCCCAGGTAAGACACCCAAGCACCAGGAGACCTAGAATCTGCTGTTCTACTACCACAGTGCTGCTACAGCTCCACAGCCCACCTTTCCCCTCCAGAACGCAGAACCAAGGAAGAGGTGCTGCTTACCTGTTTAGAACAGTCTTGTGCTGGAGAGATTTCTTTTCTATGTTATTCGAATCACACGCATTGGAATTTTTCCCGATTATTAAAATCCTACTTATTAACAGAAAATGTCAAAAAGACAGAAATGCCCAAAAAAGAAAATTGAAATACATGTTATCTCACCACTCAAAGAAAATCAATGTTAATCTTAAAGAATATCCTAGTTTTTTTTCATTTTGCACATTATTTTGTAGAGAAATGAGATCATAGTATTCATACCGTGTTATAGCTTTTAAAGAAACTCACCTAATGGCTTTATTGAGGATATATATGAAAATAATGAAAATCCAAATCTCTACCTACTTTCCAAGCTTCGTAGGAACCTAAGAAAAACCAAACTGAACTTCAGAGAGGAAAGGAAAAGTTGTACACCCAGGTGTCACAGATGCTGAAAGGGGAACCTCCTTTATAATGTCACAGTCAGACAAGAGAGGCTGATTCAAGCAATGTCTTTCTCGTACTTTTATGATCTCATTTTGAACATTTAACTCTCGCACTTTTTGACGTGTACTTTGTAGACTTAGTCTTTGCTGTGCTCTCAAAGGATGACCCAGGCCCTGTACCACCATCCTGCCCAGCTGCTTCGAGAGCGGCCTGGACTTTGGGGACAATGGCCAGGCCCTTATCACCTTTGGTGGCCCCAGGGCGTGCCCAGCACAGTGTACATTCAGGCTGGCCTCTCAGGAGGCACAGGAGTACGTGTATAAACAATTTTACTCACTCTGAAAAGGGGACTGCGAACTGCTTACTGTCAGAACCTCCTGAGAGCCTGCCGAGGTGAAGTGATGTTGTTTCCTCTTGTTGTCGGTGGGGTTACTACTGATGAATTTTATTTTCTCCGTGCTTTACTGTATTTTCCAATTTTTTTAAACAATAAATGTGTATTATATCCTAAGGGAAATAATCAGGGGGAAATGATAGATTATTAAATTAAATTAAATTCACATTGTAGACAACGTGAGAATACAGAAAAGTATTAGAAGGACACGATCACCTATAATCACACTCTGCACTGCTTTGGTCGTCGGGGGGTGGAGGCAAGAGTGGGGTGTGTGTGTGTGTGTGTGTGTGTTGAGTGTACGTGGCAGGGTGTTTGTGGCCACGTTTTACAAATCAGACTAGCCCCACCTGGAAATCAGCCTGGGAGATGATCTCAGTGAGGCAGATATTAGCTACTGATCCCACCACATTTATTACATAAGCCATCCTCTCCTTCCTGATTTAACATACGACCACTATCACATACTAAAATCTTATTAATACTTGTATCACTTATCCACATGAGGATGACTAAATTTCTTTCAGAATCATATTAATTAGGGAGGATTTTTTTCACTAGAATTATTGTAAGCCTACAATAATTAAAACTGTGGTACCAGCAGAGGAATAGATTAATTACATTTTATAATTATTATATTTTAATTCATTAATTACATTATGAGTGAACTTAAGTGCCTTTGTTCAGGATCATTTGTATTTCCTTTCCTGGGAGCTTTTTTTAACCTATTCTTTGCCCATTTTCCTGTTGGGTTGGTGGTCTTTTTCTTATTTAGTGGTAGAAGGGCTTTATGTATCATAAGAAATTAGCTCTCTTTCTAGTATATGGATTACAAACAATTGTACCTTGGTTGGTTGTTTTCCTATTTTGCTTTCAATGTTTCTGTTTTTTGTTTTGTCCATGCAAAAATTAAGTCTAATCTGTCCATCTGTAATGGCACCTGATGTTGGGTGAATAGTCAGAAGGACTTCCTCCACTCTGAGATTAGAGAGAGAGAAAGAGAGGTTGAGACTTCTCCTATGTTTTCTTCTGGCACACTTGCTTTTTAACTCAATCTGATACCTTGGGGATTATTCCTATCAGCATGAAGAGATTCTGGGTACAAGTCCTGGTTTTCCAAATTGTGTCATGTTGTTTCAGTCTCTTAAAACTGTCTTCTGAAGAGCAGAATTTAAAACTTTATAAAGCCCAACTTATTCATTTTTTTCTTTTCTAGATGGAGCTTGTAGTTTAAACCTAAGTATTTAACCATGGTTTTTGGTGCTATTGTAAATGGTACTTTTTAAAATTTCAATTTCCAATTATTCATTGCTAATATATAGAAATACTATTGGTTTTTGTATACTGACCTTGTATTCTGCAACCTTGCTTCCTTCTTAGTTCTGGTCACATATTTGTAGATTCTTTGGGATCTTCTACATAGATAATCACATTGTCTGCAAATAAAGACAGTTTTATTTCTTCTTTCCAATCTGTACACCTTTTATTTCTCTGGTTCACCTTATTGGACAGGCTATAATCTCCAGCACAATTTTGAATAGAAGTGGTAAGAGAGGACATCCTTGTCTTATTCCTGATCTTAGCAGAGAAACAGTCTTTTACTGTTAAGTATGATGTTAGCTGTAGGTTTTTTGTAGATGCCCTTTATTAGGTTGAGGAAATTCCCTTCTATTCCTAGTTTGCTGAGAGTTTTCATCATGAATGGATGTTGAATTTTGCCAAGTGCTTTTCTGCACCGATTGAGATGATCATATAGGTTTTTTTTTCTCTTTAGTCTATATATGCTAAAACTGTGTCAAGAATTTCAGTCTTGATGTTCATGAGGGATTACCTTGTTTCCATTTCCTCCCCAGTCTGGTGTTAAATACAGTTCATCAGAAAGGTTCCGACACCTGGTGCTCAATCGAGGCAGTCGGGAAGGAGTTTGAGGAGGAAGAAGAGGAGGAGGAGGAGGACCAGGAAGAGGAGGAAGAGGATGAGGAAGAGCAGGAGGAGGAAGAGGAGAAAAAAGTGGAGCTCTTAAACTCCCCAGTCACCTTGCTGCCAGACCTCTTGGAATTTGAACGGTGTGAAGAGCTGGGCCCCTGTGGGGAAGGGGACAGGTGCTCCACCTGGGGCGTCCTGCAGGCCCCGAGTCATGGAAGCTCCAGGATTTCCACATGGCGGGGGCTCAGGGATGAGGTTGGCAGAGGAGCCAGAGAAATAGTCCTGAAGCCGCATCTGCATAGCACATGAACTGTGTTTCCTTAGACTGACTTTATTTAGGGTGACTTTGGGGGGCCCGTGGGTGGGATATGAGGGCTAAAGCCACCCCCACTGCTGCACACACACACACCACAGGTCTGCTTCAGCAGCATTACTAATCTTGGAGTAAGAAAGGCAGTGGCTGGATGGCTCAGATTCCCCCCGCCCCTCACCGCTCCTCCACAGACCTGAGGCCCCCCACATCCACGGGGGAGGGGCGGGCCCAGTAGAAGGAGGCTCGCTCCACAGCTTCCAAACTAAAGCGAGGTCATATCACATCTGCACGTGTCTGGGCTCTAAACTTGAAGCAGTTTTCCCCTGGGGGGAGAGCTGAGCCTGCCCTGCCTCTCATCCTCTCTTTTGTCCGGCAGAGAGCTTCACAGGGGGCGCTGGGAGGACTTGGGGAGGGACCGCGAAGCACAAAGCTAAGTCGCCCGCGGCCCCCCAGATAGCTTCTACTCTGCAAGTGGCAGGGCAGGCGGCGGCTAGTGAGGCTGAGTCCCTGGTGAAACACAGCGCGGGCAAGGCCTGTGTGCTGTGCACGCCTCCCCTCTCCCCGCCACCACGGGATCCCGAGGAGCCGGCCTGGGCGGGACCCCGGGCCACCGGCTTCAGGTCCGGGAGTTGCTGCCCTTTCTGTTGCAGGTACCTCAACTTTTACAAGCAAACGATGGACCTTCTGACCGGGAACGGGATCGTCTCCTCGCAGGAGGTGACCCTCCCCATCGTGTCTGCGGCCATCTCCCACCTGTGGCAGACCCTCTCCGAGGAGAGTAAGGCCAGCCTCCTGCAGGCCTGGGCGCAGAAGCACAGCGGCCTCCTGGGCCTCGCGGGGGCCTGTCAGGAGCCGGCCTGCGCCGAGGGCAGCGTGAAGGACAGCGGCGTGGAAAGCCAGGGGGCCAGCTGCTCGCTCGTCTCCACCCCCGAGGAGGTGAGCAGACCGACGGGTGGGGTGGAGGGTGGGCATCACCTTTGCCTGGAGACGCCAGGGAGCTGCCCGGGTCAGGCAGTAACTTGGAGGTGCTGTTTGGATTCTGGGGCGCGCGGTAAGTTTCTGATTTTCCCGACATAGTATACGCAACCACAGAACCACAGTTATTTTTCCCCTGCTACTTTCCTGGCCTTTCCATGGGGATTACAGAAAAGAAGGTTTAGAAGATTGTATGCACTAGGATTCTTTCGGCTTCAAGTTGCTCGCTCTTTAAACCAAGAGGAAATGTACTCGGCACACCCAGGGAGGGCCCGAGGCAGGAGGACTTCCATTTCGTCGCCCTGCGATGTTGCCGCCGACTCGGCTCTTCCCGTCTCCCTGCTCTGTCTCGTCTCAAGGCCGGCATCTCACTTTCCCTCCCCACCCCACTTCCCCCACCCCGTGTGGTGACTGTGGAACGGCAGCTGGTAGCAATTAAGTTGTTATTCCTTCTCTACATCAGGTAGGAGAAAAGATTCCCTGTGCCTCTTTCTTAAGGGTCAAGGAAGAACTTCCCCAGAAATTTGCACCGTACCTCTCCTGCCCTCTCATTGGCCGGAATTGGCCAGATTGCCAGATTACTGAGCCAATGAGTAATCGAGATAGGACCAATCAGGCCCAATCCCTGAGAGCAGGTCCGCTCCCACCCCAAAGAGCATTGCAGAACGCGGAGGAGGCAACCACGCCTCTGCTGTAAATGTGCTTCTCGGCGTTCAAGCAGCAAAAACGGCCATGGTGAGCCATGCAGAGCATTGGGTGGCGTTAGGTCAGCGCTGAGATCAAACTGGGCCCCTCAGCTACTCTTCCAGAATTAGGACAGCCTCAGAAGGCTGCTGCTACCACTTGCGGCTTTGCTCTCCGCACCTGTCTAGTGCTTTGCGGGACATTTAGCTTCCGTGGACCCCACCCCCTGCTTTGCCCTGACTTTCCAAATACTCCTCCGCGGGTGGTCCCTTGGAGGGGACGTCCAGTGTCTCTCTGGGGAGTCTTAGAGCCAGAGAACCTTCTCCAAGTGCCTCTGATGCTGGGGGCCAGCCCTGGAGGCCCCATCCTCTGGGAGGTTTCCCAGCCACCAGGGCCCGGGCCAGGGGAGCAGTGGTCACCTTGCCCAGTACTTCCAGTTCACAGACCAGGCCTAGCATGTGTCCTAGCAAGTCCAGGGCACATAGTTCCTGCTTCAAGCATTGTATCCTTCAGCACAGAGTTTTTCAAGTCTCTGCCCTTTGGTCACCTGTTTATGCTCTATCCTCCATGATCTCCCTTGATGCTTCTCAAGTGGAGTTTAGTTAAAAGGCAGGTGCCTGGGGATGTCCCTGGTGGTCCAGAGGCTAAGACTCTGTGCTCCCAATGCAGGGGGCCCGGGTTCTATCCCCGGCCAGGGAACTAGATCCCACATGCCTCAACTAAAGATCCCGCATGCCGCAACGAAGATCCCACGTGCCGCAACTAAGACCCGAGGCAGCCAAATAAATAAATCTATAAAAAAAAAAAAAAAAAAAAGGCAGGTGCCTGGCTGGTACCCCAGACCCACTGAATCCGAGTCCCCGAGGGGGTGGCTCAGAATCTGCATTTTGAACAAGCACCCCAGGTGACTGATGACCGCGGGTGTTAGTCGAGGGAATTCGCAGGGCGGATATGCCACAGTCAACCGCTACCACCCATGCCCCCTCCCCACCCGCCATTCGCCACTCCACTGGACTATGGCTTCTGATCTGACTACGAATAGTTGGGTCCACCATGAGAGGATGTGAGCTCTCCTCCATAATGGCCAAAGCAGGGCCAGACAACCAGCCCCAAAAGACCTCAACCCAAGGCAAGCATCAGCCAGGCTAGATGTCTTCGTAGCCTCAAAGTGCCTGGCCCTGGGGTCCCACAACAAAGAAGGCAAAAGAAAACGTATGTCAAATGGATGAAAATTCTGTCAAACTGAGCTGACTGCACACATGTTTGCAGCACAAACCTTTCCTCAAGGAAGAGCAGACCCAAAGAGAAAACCCCAGAATCTAATGTCTCCAAATCACAGAAGCAGCTTGTCTGGGCTTTTTCAGGAAGGGCTAAGGGCTCACGTTCTTCTGGTGTCGAGGGAAGCTGGCAGCAGAGTCTCTTAGCCGTGCCCAGAGCAGGGCTCTGCCTGCATCGCCGTCCCCAAGCTTGGGCCAGCCCAGGGCTGAGTGACAAGGTGAGTGGGGCAGATGACAGTTATGCCCAGGGTAGGGACAGAGCCACTTACTCCTGCTGTGGCTTCTAAATTAGTTGCAGTGAAACCTCTGCAGCTCCTGGTCCACCTGAGAGGTTCTGCTGTGGAACAGTTGCGTTTGGGGCCAACCCCTGGACTCGGGATCAGGTGGCCAGTGCCCCTCACTTCTGAGAGGTGCGGCCCCGTAAGTGTGCCGGGTGCCCCAGAAGGACCTCAGAGCCTGGCCATGCTGCCCCCAAGAGCTGGTTTGTGAGAGGGGTTTGCACAGGTGAGGATGGTATGTGGCCTGTGATTGTGATGGGCTGATTGATCTGAGGGAAGGAATTTAGGTCCTGCGTCCCTGCCTCAGGCCTGCTGGGGAGGAACACGGAGACAATGGGCTTCTGTGCTGATGGACACAGGAGCCCAGGCCTTTCAGTGACCCCTTCCCAAATCCTGAGGTGACCAAAGGGATATCAAAAAGAAGGACACCAGAAAATGTCCAGAAAGCCAGGAGGACAATTCACAATTCCAGAGTCCCAGGGAATTCAGTTCAGGGAAAGTGAATTGTAAGAAGACATGAAGTGGGGAACGTCCCTGGCAGTCCAGTGGTTAAGACTTCGCCTTCCAATGCAGTGGGTCGGATTCAATCCCTGGTTGGGGAACTAAGATCCCACGTGCCCTGCCACCAAAAAACCAAAACATAAAACAGAAGCAATATTGTAACAAATTCAATACTTTAAAAATGATCGGGCTTCCCGGGTGGCGCAGTGGGTGAGAATCTGCCTGCCAATGCAGGGGACACGCGTTCGAGCCCTGGTCTGGGAAGATCCCACATGCCGCGGAGCGACTGGGCCCGTGAGCCACAATTACTGAGCCTGCGCGTCTGGAGCCTGTGCTCCGCAACAAGAGAGGCCGCGATGGTGAGAGGCCCGCGCGCCGCGATGAAGAGTGGCCCCCGCTTGCCACAACTAGAGAAAGCCCTCGCATAGAAACGAAGACCCAACACAGCCATAAATAAATAAGTTAATTAATTAAAAAAAAAATCAATCTGGAATATGAAGATGTTTTTCATAAAAAAATCTGGCAGCTTGTTTAAATTACAAAATAAATTAAAAAAAAATGATCCACATCAAAGAATAAAAAACTTAAAAAAAAAAAAAAAAAAAGACGTGAACGGCAGACAGAAGGACCCCTTCTGTCCAAGACAAAGAGCAATGTGTCCCCAGGTAAGAGAAGAGGAGACCCTGGGGAACCTGCTAGAACTTGCCAACTAGGATCAGAGAATGCCCTCTTAACTCCCATATAGAAGGGGTAAAAAGCACACCTAGTTAAAATTTTCATATAAGAGTGTCCATGCAATACTTGGGACATTTGTATGCTAAAAAATTATTCATTCTTTATGTAAAATTCAAATTTAACCAAGCATCCTGTATCTTTATTTACTAAATCCTGCAATGCTAAGTGTATATCATGTTCCCGTGGAATATTTAATATTCATCAACAAATTTTTAAAAAGCAGAACTGAGAACTTTCTAAATAGCAAGATTCCAAAATTGGAAATATATGCTATAATATGTCTCGGGGAAATGACTGGAGGAAACAGATCAGTATGTCAACAATGGACATCTCTGGGTGGGATTGTTTCTCAGTGATTTTGACTTTGTTTCTATTTTCCAAAATTTCCAAGATGAACGTGCGTTTCTTTTACAAAGCACATAGTATTCAATAATAGCTAGCATATTTGAGCTATTATTATGTGCCAGCTGCTTCCCATACATCATTTAATTCTTGCAGCATCCCTATGGGTAGGCACTGTTGTGATTCCCTTTGGGGTTTGGGAAATTAAGTCACAGCTTAGGGAGTGGCAGGGCTGGGAGTCGGCTTTCCTGCAGCTTAACCCCAGAGCCCCCTTAACCTCTGTTCAGCTGCCCTGGCATGAAACCGCTAGATTGTGGATCCTGGGCTCAGATAGTCTCTGCCCCTCGGGAGGTGTAGATGAGCCCTTTCCAGTGTAAACTGAGGTTCACCTCTGGCTGTTGCATCTTGCGCCTAAGCTCCTGCTTTCTTTAAAAGGAGGAGACCATGGTCCCCAGTGCTTCCCCGTCTCTCAGCCACCTCTCGGGGTTGGCAGTTTGTTCTGGGTGGGCAAGAACTTAATACTCATCCTCTGGAAAGGTCACCAAGCAGAGAGCCTGGGTTTGGGCCTCAGCTTTAACATGCACCCATTTGGGGCTGAGGGCTAGAGAGGCTTTCTACACATCTCTCCCCCAGCCACCCAGAGCAAACATCAAAGTGTAGGGGTATTTCTGACACATGAAGTTTTGTGCTTCCTTTCAGATCCTTTTTGAAGATGCCTTCGATGTGGCAAGTTTCCGGGACAAAAGTGAGGCTCCAAGTACATCTAGCTCCAGGTGAAGAAGGGGGTGTGAGACTGTGTGTGCATACGAGTGTGTAAGTGTGTGTGTGCATGGGCACCGCTGTTGGGGTGTTTACGAGCCTCTCCCCTGCAGCCTCTCAGAAGGGAGCATAATTCAGTGGAAGTTCTTGGAAATCCACTTTTTTCTGTGATTCAAAGCAGGTCCTAGGATTGTGCCATTGCCCTGGGGATGATGTTGTCTGGGGCTTCTTCAGAGTAGACAGTTCTTCCATCGTGGCCCAGGGCTGAGACACAGCAGGTTATCAACTCCAGGTAGCTTGTGCTGCACTGTTCCCCGGGGTGAGGTGGCCATGGGCAGGTTACAGCAGTCGGTCTGCTCCGAGAGGTGGGTGGGGGGCCTCTGGGGCACAGAGAGCCGGGGCCAACGTGGAAACAGGCCCGGTGCCCTGAGCTCTGAGTTGCACAAGGGGAGAAGCTGCTTTTCACAGTGCTGATGGGAAGGATGTGGAAGGAGGGGAGGAGGGGATGGCTGACCCCCTGAAGCGAGAAGAGCATCTGGGGAGATGTTAAAACAAGAAGCAGCTTGTTTTAAAAAAAGAAAACAGGTGTGTTTTCTCAGAAAGAAAGTTTAGGATGGAAATTCCCTTGCTACTTTGAAAAGCTGTGGTCTTACAGCCTGAAGGCACAGGCCCTTTGGCTAGCTGGCTAAAAAGAAGCAAGAAAATTTAGTTTTTCTGCCTTGGGAGTGAGGCTGACATTCATGTCCTCGTGATCCCAAAGAACATCTCCATTCTCCCCGAGGCCTGTGGCTACGGCCTGGAGCCCTGGCCGCCTGCAGGCAGATCAGAGGTCAGCATTTGCTCCTCTGCTCCCACCCCACCGCCCCCAGCCCAGGCAGACTTGCCCAAAATCTCAAAGCGCTTTTCCCTGGTGACTCAGGCTCTTCCCAGCTGTGTGTGGAGTCTGATTTGGCTGAAACTGGCTGGAGACATACGCTCCTATTTCTGAGCTGGGCTTGGGCTGTGAAGACGATTTTGCTGAAAAGTGGCCAAAGTGTACTTGGAACTCCTCACTCTACTGATGGAACAAAAAACAACCAATTAAAACATTTTTTTTTTCTATTTTCCCTAGAAAAGGCAGGGGTTGCTGCCAGGGGTTCCCACGCTGACTGTGGGACCTCACTCCAGCAGGAAGTCAGCTGTCCAGGCCTGATTCACGGTCCTGTTGGCAGGCTTCTCCCCTTGTCCCAGGAAGCAGCAGGAAAGGAATCTGCAAAGCAGCCTGCCCTCTGTGCCAGGCCCGTGTTCCGTGTTAGACCTCCTGAGCGGAGGCATCTCAAGGGGCTGGTCTTGACCGTGCCCTGAGCCCCCCGAGCCTGGGCAACCACCGGTGGGAGCAGAACCATGTGGCGTTGCTGTACGAGCCTGACTCTGGGAGGAGAGGAAATCTCGCTCCTTGTTCCACAGGCCACAGCTCAGAACACTAAGCTAGGCGCACGAGCCTGCCTCCCTGTAGTCTCACTTTCCCAGCAGGTTCCAGACATGGTGTTGGAACTGGGGCCATGCAAGCCTTCCATGGAGGGCTCAGCTGCGTGCTTCAAAGTGCTTGGCTCCCACTGTAATCCAGATATTTTAGTGGGTACAAACAGAGGTAGAACGTTAGGATTCTAAAGGTTTGCTGTTTCTTCCTCCTTTCTGCTGTCAGTTCCGTGCTGGCTGTCTGCAACCCAGAAAATCCCGAGGAGAAGTTTCAGCTCTACATGCAGATCGTCAATTTTTTTAAAGGCCTTTGCTGTGTTAACACTCAGTTCAAACAGGTAGGATGGAGCAGAGTACAGTGAGGCCTTGGCTCACCTCCCCTCGGAGGGCGAGAAGGGCTCTGGAGGGGAGACCCGGTTACAGCTCCCCCAGCTCACACCACGGCGGGGGGGTGTTCTTCCACGGGTGGTTGACTTCAGCCTAATGCATCCTGTGAAACGGAGGATGTCCAGGGAAATGGAGGGGAGAGACAGAGGGATGCTCTTCAGGGCAGACCTGAGCCTGGGAGTCCCTTGATGCCGGGACCAGACCTCAGGGGCCTGGCCCTTCGCAGGCATTCCTACATGTTGTGTGACTCCTTGATGCCTTTCTAAGGGGTCGGACTGTTTCGTCATCTTCGGAGACCCTGGGGTAATATTTGCTGCCAGCTTTTGAAGGATATTAATTTCTGCTTCCAAATAGCTGACTGTGCAGCCTCAGGGACATGCACTGTGGGGGGTCTTGGTTAGAAGGTCCACTCCTGGAAGCTTCCACGGGGGGAGAGGGTTACGCCTGAGCTGCCACGGGGACAGGCCCTTTCAGTTTCATAGCCATGGATTTTCTCACGAATTTAGCAAAACTGTAGCTGTTCATTAAAAAAGGTAAGTGATAGTGATGAAAATGTCTCAAATAATTCGGACAGCTTTTCCATGGGGCCCTCTTCCCGCTAACCCTTCATTTCCCTCTGCCAAGACCACTTTGAATCTCCACTTGGAGCCAGGGCCCTTCCCTGCGCTTTGCTCTCCACCTCCCAACCCTTGGCCGCTGGCTCTGACCACTGTGTCCCTTTCTCTCAACACAGTGAAGTCAGTTCACTTTACCAAGGCTTTGAGAATGGATCGATGGGACAGTCTTTGCTTTCCCTGCTTCCTTTCTCTACACGTGGCAGGAAAGAAAGAACAGGCAGGGCTGGAGCACCCATGGAAAGCAGAGGTGCTCAGACTTGAATCGCCTTGGGAGCTCATTGGAAATGCAGACTCCCATTGTCCCCACACCCAAGATTCCCATTCAGTGTTGCGAGATGCGGCCCCAGAAATCTGTATTTTGGACAAGCTGTTCAAGAGTGTCCTCGTGCAGGAGGCCTCAGGCTTTGGTAGATGGTTTGTAAAGAAGGCAACTGCATTCTCTTCCCTGTTTGTTCCCCGCTATCAGCTTCATGGGAGGTGGTTGGATGAAACTTAATTAGTACCTGTATTGGTTTCCTAGGACTGACGTTACGAATTACCACGAACTTGGTGGCTTAAAACAACAAAAATCTATTCTCTCATAGCTCTGGAGGCCAGAAGGCCAAATTAAGGTGTTGGCAGGGCCCTGCTCTCTCTGGAAGCTCTAGGGAAGGATCCTTCCTCGCCTCTTCCTAGCTCCTGGTGGCTCCCAGCAACCCTCAGCATCCCTTGACTTGTAGCTGCATCACTGCAGTCACTGCCTCCGTCTTCACATGGCCTTCTGCTGTGTACCTCTCCGTCCCTCTCATCTTGTAAGGACACCAGCCATTTGGATTGAGGGCACACCCTAAATCCAGATGATTTCATCTTGACATCCTTAACTAATCTTACATCTGCACAGACTCTATTTCCAAATAGGTTTCAGGAGGATATGAATTAGAGGGAACACCACTCAACACATTTCAGCACCCAATTGCAGCAAACACCTCTCACAGCCTAGTGCTTTCACAAATCTGCAGCTTAAAAATGCCTCTTCGCCGTTTTCAGAGGCTTAAGGAAGTAGAACATTTGGAATGACATTCAAGCACTCTGTGTGATAGAGACTCCAGTGTGTGGTTCCCTCCCAGGACGCTTGGCCTCCGGGCAACCACTATGCGCCGACTCCCTCTTTTCTCAACATTTGCCGTACCCTCACCCTGAACAATGGGCCTGGGTGGTTTTCCTTCTACCAGCTGTTCCCCCTCTTGGATCCCCTGGCTCTCGTGTGCCCCGCCCCCATCAGTAGAGCCCAGCAGGTGAGGACCGTTCTCCAGAGCTGGAGAGGCTTCATTTGCAGAGTCACCCCCAATCTGGCCGTCACCCTGGGGACCAGGTCCCACGTTCATAAGATGGTTGGCTGGATTAGGGGTGCTTCCCAGGGCCCAAGGGGATCAACCCCTCACCATCAGGGCTAACAAATTACAGGGCTGATTTTCTGCTGGGGTGGGGAGAGGTAGGAATAACACAAACCCAGGAACGTACGGTTAGGGGAAGAGGTAATGGGGAATCAGAGAGGTTGGCTGGGGTCATTGTTAAGAGACTGAGAAACCCTTGCTAAACAGACATAGCGCTGTTTCTTTTAAAAAATTATCTCCAAACAGCTAACCCATGAACATGATTTAAAGTTCGAAAGTTACCAAAAGATATACAAAGAAAACGTAGTCTTTCGCCTACCACTGTCCCTTGCTTACTATCGCATTCCCTTCCCTGAAGGCAGTTACCATGACCAGTTTCTGTACAGCCAGCCAAAGATATTCTCCAGATATTTACAGAATCTTTCAAACACAAATGGTAGCCTACTATACACATTGCTCTGTACCTTGCCCTTTTAAAATAGTTTATCCTACGGATAGAGAGGGATCTCATTCCTTTTTTTTTTTTTTTTGAAACAGCTGGTGGGTGCATCATGGTGTAATTTACCATCCTCTGTTGAGGGCATTTGGATAAAGCTTTAAGATTGCCCCCGTCTCTCTTATGGGATCCCAGAAATCTCCAGGAGAGGAAAGAAGTCAGTTCTGTTGAATCCAGGAGAAGCCTTTCTGGAGATCACAGAGTACTGAGTGGAGTGAAATAGCAATGGACTCCCTGCCCCCCATTGCTCTTAACTTCCTGGCTGGAAGCTGGAGAAGAAGATACCACTGAAGAGATGTGGGGGAGAGACAGAGGGAGGGGGGCACGCCTGAGATGATGGGGCCTTCTCCTCTGCCTGAGGCCCAGAGCCCTTAAATAAAATTGAATCCTCTTCTACCTGTGTTTTGCAGGAACCAGACCTTCCCGTCGACGATGAGATGATAATGTTGAGGTGCATGGAGACGTTTGACGATGAAGATCTGTGATGTAGAAGGGCTGGGAGCAGGAGTGGATGAAGGAGGGCGGGCAGTCTCCAGGTTTGAATGCTGGCAGCCCAGGTTGCCCCTGCCTCAGCCTTGCAGGACGTTTTGGAGTGGGCTGTCCTGAAAGCATTTTGATGGTTGTAGTTTCTGATTATTATAAAGTATTTAAGAGGAGTGTGGCCCCGTGTCAGTCTTTCAGGGTTGTTTGGTATGAGGTGCTGGCCTGCTGCAGGGCACACACCTGCTCCCACTGTGCTCCTATTCAGGGGGTACCGGATGCACCTGAAGCCCAGGCCACGAGCCTTTCAAGAACAGGACAGGCAGGATCTGTCCCATGACACCAGGTACTTGTGGCACACCTGGGTTCAGGACATTGTTTTGATGGGTTCTAGAGAGTTCTGGAGCCCACCACACATCCTGCATGTTCTAGGAGCCCAGGAACAGTGTTGACCTCAACCCTGTGCTCCAGGACATCAAGGTAGAATCAGCTACATCTGCTTCTTCTGATAATAAAGACTCCTGAATGGAGTCCAAGCCAGATCCCACAGTGTTCTGAGTGCTTTCTGGTGAGGCCCCTGGGCAAAGAGTGCATAAATGTCCCTGGGCCTGTACACTGGGTGTGATGGTTAATTTTATATGTCAACATGGCTAGGGCATGGTACCCAGGTATTTGGTCAAACATTATTCCAGGTGTCTCTATGAAGGTATTTTTTTTTAGAAGAGATTAACATTTAAATCAGTAGAGCTTGAGTAAAGCAGATTACCCTCCATAGTGTGGGTGGGCCTCATCCAATCAGCTGAAGGACTGAATAGACCAAAAGATTGACCTCCCCCAGGAAGAGGGAATTCTGCCAGTGACTGCCTTCAGACTCCAGCTGTAACTCTTCCCAGCCTCCTGGTCTACCCTGCAGACTTTGGACTTGCCAGCCTCCACAATCACATGAGTCCATTCCTTAAGTCAGTCTCTCTCTTTTTCTCCCCACCCTGCCCTCCCACCACCCCCATATATGTATGTGTGTGTGTGTATACACATGTATATATCTCTCTGCAGACATGTATGTGTATACACACACACACACACACACACACACACACACACCCCCATTGGCTCTGTTTCTCTAGAGAATCCTGACTAATCCACTGAGGATGCAGAGAGAACAGGTTCGCCTGGCTCTTTACAGTTTATATATCATAACAACAGTGGCTCCGCTCCACTGAAGGCCTCTCAAATGCTTTGACTGTTTAATGTCCCTGTGAGAACCTGACATGCAGGTTAAGTCTTAGGATCCAAACCTGGTCCTGACTCCACAGCGCCAGGGCCCACTGCCTCACTATACCGTCCTGTGATGCACAGTCTGACCCCAAGGACTGGCGCTGGGGCTGTGCAGGGATTGTAGCTTTGCTGGCCCTTCAGTGTTTACAAATGGCAGGGGCCTGGCGGGGAGGGGCCTGGAGGGGAGGGGCCTGGAAGAGGAAGCGTCTGGAAGAGAAGGGCCTGGGGGTGCTGGCAGGGCCTCCAGCCTCTTTGGGGAGGAAGAGAACTGTTCCCGTCACCTTTCAGCAAACAGCCCCATCTCCGTCCCCTGCCCCACCCAAAGCCTCTTCCTCCTGATGCATCAAAATACTGCCAAGAGGACTGGTTTACACTGGAGACGGGAGGGCTGGAGCACAGTGGAAGGAAGCAGCTTGGGGCCAGACCTCGGTGACTAAGTGACTGGGTCAAAGCACGCTTGTTGTGGTCTTAATCTAATACTTATTTGGCTGCCACCACGTGCGGGGTGCACAGGTACTCGAGAGGGCAGGGTCCCCTGCCCACCTGAGCGGGGAGCTCAGCACATTGGGTGGGGGACAGTGAAGGCTTTGGGACGTGCAGAAGGAGCGCTCTCACATCCTGGTGTCTGTGGCGCCCTTGGGCCGCTCTTCTGAGGGGTCCCGGGAGCAGAGCGTGAGCTGGCTCGCTCCCGCCTCACCTGTCCCGCCACGTGCCAGCCTGGGCCAGAAGGGGAGGCACCGGGTGCAGGAGGACGCGCAGAACCTGGTGCCCATCCCCCAGGGCAGGCTGTACACCTCCGAGAGCTTCGTAGTCTCCTCAGACTCCTCTTGGATTTGATTCCACGCCAGGAGGCCTCTCTCCTCCAGGCGTCCTACCGGGAGACAGCAAGCAGTCAAGACTGGACCCTGAGGGAGGGGGCGGCAGCCTCTGGCGCGCCCTGCAGGCACGCACGAGGCCTCGTCTCAGTGCCCTGCACCCGACTGCAGCCCCTCCTCCTCCTGCTTCTCCTCCTCCTCCTCCTCCTCCTCCAAGCCCATCCCAAGAATCAGCTCAGCTCAACTCAGCTCATCATCAGGTGCTCCCTGAGCTCCAGGGTACGACCTTCTATGAACCACTGTCCTTTCCTCATCTTCTGGAGCGAACCTTTCTATATTTCAATGTTTCTGGAATGCAGATGCATTTTACATTTGATGGAGAGAAGAAGTGTGGGAAACGGAATACCACAAAGCAGGAGCTATCACAGAGGTCCTTTCAAGGGGCCATGGGAGGATCTAGAAGGGAGCACTGAAAGCCACCAGTGGGGGCAGCTCTGCGCTCTTCACCTCAGCGCTCATGGGCTTGGTTTGCTCACCATCACACTTACTGCCCTGTACTGTAATGGTCTGTTGTCATGTCTCTCTCCCCTATTAGCCTGTGAGTTTCTAGAAGGCAGGGGGGCATGTCTTGCAGCTCTTTGTATCCTCAATACAGAGCACCTGGAACACAATGCACTTGCTGTGGTTTTTATTGGAATATGAATAAATGAACACATGCGTTCTCTCCCTCATCAACTAGACGGCAGGCTCTAAGAGAGCTGGGGCTATATCTTTTGCTTTTTGCTTCTGGTGTATTTCTCACCTTAGGGTCCTTTTATGGGCTGAATTGTTTCCCCCCCCCGCAAAAAAAATCATGTTGAAGCCCTAACCCCACAAACCTCAAAATGTGACTGTATTTGGAGATAAAGTCTTTAAAGTGGTGATTTAGTTAAAGACGAGGTCTTTAGGGTGGGCTCTAATTTAATCTGACTGGTGTCTTTATAAGAAGAGATTAGGACACACAGGGAGACAACAGAGATGCACGCACAGGAAGGAAAGGCCATCCATCTGCAAGTCAAGGAGAGAGGCCCCAGGAGAAACCAATCCTGCCAACACCTTGTTCTTGGACTTCTAGCCTCTGGAACTGTGAGGAAATACATTTCGATTGTTTAAGCCTCCTAGTCTGTGGCATTTTGTGATGGCAGCCCTAGAAAGCTAGTACAGGCCCATACACCCCACCCAGACGCAGGGCCCACTCAGGGTATGCTGTGGCCAGTCTCACATGAGAACTGGGGCTAGAGAAGCAATGTGGGTGACCCAAATGCTGACCATCTGCCCAAACTGCCAGCTTACAGAGCAAAGGTGAGCCCTACCAGGGATGGTGTTGTCCAGTAGAAAGCCCAGAAATCCACCAACAAACATGCCCGTGGTCAGCAGCACCTGGATGACCTGGTCCAACTGGAGAATCCCTAGAGTGAAGACAAAAGTGACAGGGATTAAAAAATGGGCAGAGGATCTGAATAGAGATTTTTCCAAAGAAGATATACAGATGGCCAATAGGTACATGAAAGGTGTTCAACATCAGGGAAATGCAAATCAAAATCACAGTGAGATCTCATCTCACACCTGTTTGGCTTTCACCAAAAAGATAAGAACTAGGAAGTGTTGGCAAGGATGTGGAGAAAAGGAACCCTTATGCACTGTTGGTGGGAATGTAAATTAGTGCAACCACTATGGAAAACAGTATGGAAGTTCCTCAAAAAATTAAAAATAGAACTACCATATGACCCAGTAATTCCACTCCTGGTTATTTATCCAAAGAAAATGAAAACACTAACTCAAAAAGATATATATATATAAAGTTAGTTAGAAAACACTAACTCAAAAAGATATATATATATAAAGTTAGTTAGAAAACACTAACTCAAAAAGAAGGTGCACAGCCACCTTCATTGCAGCATTATTTACAAGAGCCAAGATATGGAAACAACCTAAGTGTTCATCAATGGATGAATGACTAAAAAAAATGAGGTATATATTTACAATGGCTATTATTCAGCAATAAAATCTGGCTATTTGCAACAACATGGATGGAACTTGAGAGCATTATGCTGTGACATAAATCAGATAGAGAAAGACAAATACTGTATGATCTCACTTATTATATAGAGACTGTTAAAAAAAAACTCATAGAAAAAGAGATCAGATTTGTGGTTACCAGAAGCAGGGGGTGTGAGGAGCAGGAACTGGAGGAAGGTGATCAAACTGTGCACACTTCTGGTTGTAAGATAAATAAGTACGAGGGATGGAATGTACAACATGACGACTATGGTTAACACTGCTGTATGATATATAGAAAAGTTGGTAAGAGAGTAGATCCTAAGAGTTCTCATCACAAGGAGAAAATTTTTTCTTTTTTTTTCCCATTTCTTTTTATTGTGTCTATATGAGGAGATGGGTGTTAACTAGACTTATTATGGTAGTCGTTTCACAATATATGTACGTCAAACCTTTATGCTGTACACCTGGGACTCATACAGTGATGTATGTCAATTATATCTCAATAGAACTGGAAATAAATAAGTCATGGTGATGTAATGTACAGCATGGTGACTACAGTTAATTTTTTAAAAAAGTGACAGGAATTCCCAGGGACCAGGAACCCCACCTGCTCTGCCCCTGGCGTGGTCACAGTCTAGAGGACGGAGAATCACCTGTGTGGAGCCTCTCCGGGTTCTTGTTCACCCAGTTGGGAACAGCAAGCCCACAGTAGATGGAGAAGCCAAAGATGAAGAGGTTTCTGGACGAGTTCATGTCCACGTACTGCAGGAGAGAGGCCCCCACGGCAGAGCCGGAATGATCAGTACCTGTATTGCACATCAATCAAACACCCTCCCAACCACCCCACCCCCCCGCCACTTGAGACTGGAGGGGGAAGTTGGACTCAGAGGGCACACGTTCTTAGCCAAGTCCCGACTCCCACTTGACCCTGGGAGCTGAGTGGTCTGGATAATCCAATTCAAACTGATGCAATTTTGTTTTTCAGAAATTTGGATGCTTCTGGTTATTTCTTTCTCCCATTTGGGGCCAGTGCAGTTTCTGGGACTGAGGATTCCCTTCCCCTCCTCCCTTGTCCCCACGCTGTTCCATTCATCTCCATCCCCATGGGCTCCTTTCAGGAGATGCAACGCTGCTGCTTTCCTCAGGGTGCCTTGCCTCACCTGAAGACTGGAAATCCCCACGGCAGTGATGACCCCAAACATCACCAGGAACATGCCTCCGATCACAGGGGTTGGGATGGTGGCAAACGCAGCCCCGATCTTCCCAAATACGCCCATCAGGAGCAGCACGCAGCCCGCAGCGACAATCACCATCCTGCTCCCTACCTGTAGCACTCAGGGAGATGGGGGAGAGACGAGGAGCTCAGCAGCAGCTAGGCCACACACCCTGGAGGCCTCTGCCCTGCTCCTGGGGCATCACAAACAATGGCTCCAGGGGACCCACAGGAGCAGCATCGACTGACCCAGAAATGGCCCCCCTCTACTCCCACATGGTGCTGGCGAAAGGATGAAGGTGTGACCTTGGGTCCCAGCCTCTGCCCTCACCTCTCCTCTCTGCTGCTCTCATACATGTCTTCAAGTCCTGACTCCAATGCTCCTTCTCTAGGCAGACTTTATAGTGAGGCAAGAAGTCTCTCTTGGGAGGGAGTGGCCCAATGCTTAAGAATGGGGTTTGAGAGCCAATCCCAACTCTGCCTCCAACTAGCTGTATGGCTTCACGCAAGTTACCTAACCTCTCAAAATGTCAGCCTCCAAATTTACCAGGTGGGATTAATAATACTTACTTCACAATCTCATTTTAGGAGGCCAGCATTACCTTGATACCAAAGCCAGATAAGGACAGAAAAGAAAAGAAAGTACAGTTGACCCTTGAACAATGAGTTTGACCTGTGTGGGTTCACTTATATGCAGATTTTTTTCAACAGTAAATACTGTAGTACTAAACAATCCATGATAGGTTGAATCTGTGAATGTGGAACCACAGATATGATGGAACCATAGATATGGAGGGACCACGTGTATAGAGGTCCAACTATAAGTTATACATGGATTTTCGACTGCAAGGAGGGTTGGTGCCCCTAACCCCACCCCACTCCCCATATTGTTCAAGGGTCAACTGTACAGACCAATATCCCTGATGAATATAGATGCAAAAACTATCAACAAAATGTTAGCAAACCAAATTTAACAGTACATTGAAAGGATCATACACCGTGATCAAGTGGAACTTATCCCTGGGATGCAAGGATGTCTCAACATGTGCAAATCAATAAATGTGATACACCACATTAATAGAATGAAAGATAAAAACATATGGTCATCTCAATACACACAGAAAAAGCATTGGACAAAATCCAACATCCTTTCAGGATAAAAAAAACTTTCAACAAATTAAATATAGAAGGAATGCACCTCAATACAATAAAGGCCATATACAAAAAGCCCACAACTAACATCATACTCAATGCTGAAAGGTTGCAAGCTTTTCTTCTAAGATCAGAAACAAGACAAGGGTGACAACTCTCACCACTCCTATTCAACATATTACTGGAAGTCATAGCCATAGCAATCAGGTAAGATAAAGAAATAAAAGGTATCCAAATCAAAAAGGGAGAAGTAAAATTATCTTTATTTGCAGATGATATGATCTTATATATAGAAAATCCTAAAGACTCTACCAAGAAATTGTTACAACTAATCAATGAATTCAGTAAAGTTGCAGGATACAAAATCAACATACAGAAATCAGCTGCATTTTTCTACACTAACAATAAAACATCTGAAAAAGAAATAAAACAATCCCATTCACAATAGCATCAAAGACAATGAAGTACTTAAGAATGAATCTAACCAAGGAGGTGAAAAATATAAGACTCTGATGAAAGAAACTGAGGAAGACACAAATAAATGGAAAGGTATCCCATGTCATGACTGGAAGAATTAATATTGTTAAAATGTCCATACTACCCAAAACCATCTACAGATTCAATGCAATCCCTGTCAAAATTCCAATGGCATTTTTCACAGAAGTAGAAAAAAAAAACCTAAAATGCTTATGTAACCACAAAAGACATCAAATAGCCAAAGCAATCCTGAAAAAGAAAAATAGAAAAAAAGCTGGAGGCATCACACGTCCTGATTTCAAACTATACTGCAAAACTATAGTAATCAAAACACTATGGTACTGGGCTTCCTTGGTGGCACAGTGGTTGAGAATCTGCCTGCTAATGCAGGGGACACGGGTTTGAGCCCTGGTCTGGGAAGATCCCACATGCCGTGGAGCAACTAGGCCCGTGAGCCACAATTACTGAGCCTGCGCGTCTGGAGCCTGTGCTCCGCAATAAGAGAGGCCGTGATAGTGAGAGGCCCGCGCACCGCGATGAAGAGTGGCCCCCGCTTGCCACAACTAGAGAAAGCCCTTGCACAGAAACAAAGACCCAACACAGCCAAAAATAAATAAATAACTAAATAAAAACATCTGATTGTCTTTAAAAAAAAAAAAAACACCATGGTACTGGCATAAAAATAGGCACATAGACCAATGGAACAGAATTGAGAGCCCACAAATAAACCCATGCATATGTGGTCAACTAATACTTGACAAGGGAGCCATGAAAACTTAATGTGGAAAGGATAGTATCTTCAATAAATAGTGTTGGGAAAACTGGACAACCACATGCGGAAAACTGAAAATGAACAACTATCTTAACACCGCTCACAAAATTTAACTAAAAATGGATTAAATACTTAAATGTAAAACTGGAAACCACAAAACTCCTAGAAGAAAACACAGGGAAGCTTCTTGACATTGGTCTTGGCAATGATTTTTTTAGGATATGACACCAAAAGCACAAGCAAAAAAAGTGAAAATCAGGGACTTCCCTGGTGAACCAGTGGGTAAGACTCTGTGCTCCCAGTGCAGGGGGCCTGGGTTCGATCCCTGGTCAGGGAGCTAGATCCCGCAGGCATGCTGCAACTAAGAGTTCACATGCTGCAACTAAGAAGTCCGCACACTGCAACAAAGATCCCACATGCCGCAACTAAGACACAGCTCAGACAAAAATAAATAAATAAATAAATATAAATTTTTTTTTTTAAAAAGTGAAAATCCAAAAGTGGGACTACATTAAACTAAAAAGCTTTTGCACAGCAAAAGAAACAATCAACAAAATGAAAAAGCGACCTATTAAATGGGAGAAAATATTTGCAAACTGTATATTGGATAAGGGTTTAATATCTAAAGTATATAAAGAACTCATACAATTCAATAACAACAACAACAACAAACAATTTTAAAATGGGCAGAGGAACTGAACAGACATTTTTTTCCAAAGAAGACATACAAATGGCCAACAGGTACATGAAAAGATGCTCAACATCACTAATCCTCAGAGAAACACAAATCAAAACCACAATGAGATATCACCTCACACCTGTTAGAATGGCTATCATCAAAAAGACACAAGGTAACAAGTGCTGACAAGGATGTGGAGAAACGGGAATCCTGTGCACTGCTGGTGGGAATGTAAATTGGTGCAGCCACTATGAAAAATGGTATGGAGATTCCTCAAAAAGTTAAAAATAGAACTACCATATGATCCAGCAATTCCACTTCTGGGATTATCCAAAGAAAATGAAAACACTAACTCAAAAGAATATATGTACCCCCCCCACCATGTTCATTGCACCATTATTTACAATAGCCAACATATGGAAACAATCTAAGTGTCTGTCAACAGACGAATGGATAAAGAAGATGTGGTATATACAATGAAATATTATTAAGCCATAAAAAAGAATGAAATCTTGCCATTTGTGACAACACGGATGGACCTTGAGGGCATTACATTAAGTGAAGTAAGTCAAACCGAGAAAAACAAATACTGTATGATATCATTTACATGTGGACTCTAAAAAAGCTAAACTTGTAGAAGTAAAGAGTAGAATGGTGGTTACCAGGGGCTGCTGGGTGGGGGAAATGGGGAGATGTTCATCAAAGAGTACAAGCTTTCAGTTAGAAGATGAATATGTTCTGGGGACCTAATGCACACCATGGTGATTATAGTTAACAAAAATGTATACTTCAAAGTTACTAAGATAGTAGATCTTAAATGTTCTCACCACAAAAATGAAATGGTAATTATGTAATGTGATAGAGGTGTTAGCTAATGGTGGTAATCATATTGCAGTATATAAGTGTATCAAATAAACACATTGTACACCTAAACTCACAAAATGTTATATGCCAAGTGTATCTCAATAAACATAGGGGAGGGAATTGATGTGCCTGGGGCACAGTGACGCAGGGTGAGAGACAGGAGATGGGGTGGAAAGCAAGGAAAGGACTCTGTCATGAAGTGCTTTAAGGGCCATGGAAAGGAGTTACAATAAATTCCAAAGACAAGGCATAAACAAAACGTAGTATATACATGCAGTGGAATATTATTCAGTCTTAAAAAGGAAATAAATTCTGACACCTGCACAACATGGATGAACCTTGGATATTAAGTGAAATAAGCCACCCACAAAAAGACAGATACTGTATGAGTCCACTTATATAAGGTACCTAGAGCAGTCAAATTCATAGAGACAGAAAGTAGAATGGTGGTTGCTAGGGGCTGGGAGAGGGGGGAATAAGGAGTTGTTCAATTGGTACAGATTTCAGTTTTGCAACAGAAAAGAGTTCTGAAGATTGGTTGCACAACAATTTGGATGTACTTAACTCTACTGAACTATACATTTAGAAATGGTTAAGAGGCTAAATTTATGTTACGTGTATTTTACTACAATTAAAAATAATGAATCCAAAGACAAAGGAGACTCAGTAGAGTTGTGTTAAGCAGGGTAGTGACATGATGTGATTTACATTTCACAAAGTTCCCTCTAGGAACCCTCCTACACTGTTGGTGGGAATGTAAATTGGTGCAGCCACTATGGAAAACAGTATGGAAGTTTCTCAAAAAACTGAAAATAGAATTGACATACGATCCAGCAATCCCACTCCTAGGCATATATCTGGACAAAACTCTAATTTGAAAAGATACATGCACCCCTATGTTCACAGCAGCACTATTCACAATAGCCAAGATATGGAAACAACCTAAATGTCCATTAACAGATGAATGGATAAAGATGTGGTGCATATATACAATGGAATATTACTCAGCCATTAAA
The DNA here is from genome assembly GCF_949987535.1 of Balaenoptera acutorostrata. Classification (NCBI taxonomy): domain Eukaryota; kingdom Metazoa; phylum Chordata; class Mammalia; order Artiodactyla; family Balaenopteridae; genus Balaenoptera; species Balaenoptera acutorostrata. The sequence continues at coordinate 18,638,088 of NC_080070.1, read as the reverse complement.
AAGGGTAACGCTATTTGCAACAACATGGATGGACCTAGAGATTATCATACTAAGTGAAGTAAGTCAACAGAGAAAGACAAATTCCCTATGATATCACTTATATGTGGAATCTAAAATAGGACACAAATGAACTTATCTACAAAAAAGAAACAGACTCACAGACATAGAGAACAGACTTGTGGTTGCCAAGGGGGAGCAGGTGTGGGGGAGGGATGGATTGGGAGTTTGGGATTAGCAGATGCAAACGATTATATATAGAATGGATAAACAACAAGGTCCTACTGTATAACACAGGGAACTATATTCAACATCCTGTGGTAAACCATAATGGAAAAGAATATGAAAAATGTTATATAAAACTGAATCACTTTGTTGTATAGCAGAAATTAGCACAACATTGTAAATCAACTATGCTTCAATAAAGTTTTTTAAAAAGTTCCCTCTATAAGTCACTTCATTATTATTAATTGATACATTTTCTCAATTAGGACAAATTAGATTTTCTCAACAAGCAATTATCATGGATTATGTGTAAACTATGATTCCTCCTTCATCTATCCGGAGGTTCATTAAGATACAGAACAGAGACAAGGCTCCTCCCCATGGCATTATACAGCATTAACTGGTCCAAAATCAAGGACCAGTTGTGCTAGAGTCACTACTAATTGCTATTACCTGGTTTGCATAGGGTTTCTCAAGCAGCTAGGAGTTTGGGAATGCTAAAGAAGTATGTTTCACCCGCTTAGAGCAGCTATTAGATCTGGAAATAAAAAGTTTCCACAAAGGTTAAAAAAAAAACCACTCTGCTGTGAAGATTATGGGCTCTGGTCCACATCCCATCCCAGTGCCAGGCACACACAGCTGTCACACGCTGGACAGTAATGATTGTTGTGCTAGTCAAGGGTTGTTTCTGGGGTTTGAGTGACAGCTACCAGTGAGACAAAAATGACCTCTGACCTGGAAGCATTCAGCCTCATCCTCAAAAGTTAGAGTTGTGCTGCAAATGTCTGAATATCCCATCATGAGTCTATTATCAATGAATGTGCTTAGGTAGTTCTTGAACCTCTTCTCATGCATTTGTTTCTACTCCCAGTCCTTAAAAGATACTCTAGTGTAGTTTCAGTTTTGCAAGATGAAAAAGTTCTGGAGATCTGTTGCACCGCAATGTGAATACACTGAATACTACTGAACTGTACACAAAAATAATTAAGATGGTAGATTTTATATGTCTTTTACCACAATTGAAACATTTTTTAAAGATACTCCAATGTCAACAACTTGAAGTCCATTAATGCAGCAATAAAGCAGCAGATTCTGCCTTTTCTTATTTTTCTTTCCAGTTTAAGAGCTAATTTATTTAACTTTCTTCATTAGAAGACAAGTGATAGGAATTAACCACATCAAAATAACTTTTTTTGTTTACAACCCTAGCAATGAACTGTGGGAACAAAGACATGAATCTAAGCACAATAGATCAACTTGTCAGGTTCAACCAATACCCTTTGGATATGCTAATGGTCTCATAAAGATGGCAGGTCATCCCCAATCCTACTACCACAGAATTTATCATGCAGCCCTGGGCGTCTTTTGGTCTCAGGATTCACATCTGGGCTGGGAGCCATGACACCCTAGAGAAGTGATGGGAGATCTTTGGCCTTCAGCCTGATTTCTCCCAACTGACCAGGAGAGAACCAAGAATAGGTCAGAGCCCATGAATGCAGATGCAACACGGGGCCACAAGGGGGAGGTATGAGTCCAGACCAGAGTTAATCGGTCTCCTGCTGGATTTATACCCTGTTTGGTGTCTATGTATCTTTTCTTGCCTGCTCTTTCCCTCTCCTGTAAAGGGTCTTAATTTAGAAATGATACATCAAAAATATTTTTTGTTCTGTTTATTGAATATAATTTTCTGATCTGCATGAGATATCTTCCTTTCAGCAAGAAAAATATTTGCTGCTTTATACTTACATAGCCCATTCCCACATTTCTGTGTGGGTCAGTGGCCCTCACGTGGAAAAATGTTCCTCTCACTTGCACTAAAGGTCTTGAAACTTTGGGAAAATGTCAAAGAGTCCACAGTGTCCAAGCACATAGAACTTGCCATAGGGCTGGGTGCTGGCTCTGCTGTTTGCTCACAGATTTTAGCTCTCACTATGGGCCAGAGGCCACGCAGGGTACAGAGGTAGATAGGTCCAAGGGAGCTATCAGAAAATACAGGGTGGGGATGTGGGTGGAGGAAAGTGAGTATTTTCCAAAGCTCACTTCACTTGTGCTGGGAAACACTGTACCTATGCACTGAAGCATACAGGAAAGCAACATCGTAATAATATTCTTTTCAAAGTCACCTTAGAAAGCACCATCTTGGGGACTTCCCTGGTGGCGCAGTGGTTAAGAATCCACCTGCCAATGCAGGGGACACGAGTTCCATCCCTGGTCTGGGAAGATCCCACATGCCACGGAGCAACTAAGCCCGTGTGCCACAACTACTGAGCCTGCACTCTAGAGCCCATGAGCCACAACTACTGAAGCCTGCATGCCTAGAGCCCGTGCTCCACAAGGAGAAGCCACCGCAATGAGAAGCCCGCGCACCGCAACGAAGAGTAGCCCCCGCTCGCCGCAACTAGAGAAAGCCCACGCACAGCAACGAAGACCCAATGCAGCCAAAAAAAAATAATAAGAAGAAGAAAGCACCATCTTGAAGAATTCTTGCTGACCTTATGGGGCTTTCCTGTGGAAAATGGAGCCTGGAAGAGATTTTAAGCAGGGACTAATTTAATTGGGTTCTAGAAAGATCCTTGGGCAGCCGTGTGGTAGCTAGATTAGAGATGGGCAAGATCCTGGGAAGAGACAGTTAGGGATACTGCCCTGTCCAGGTGGGAGATGATAAAGCTGTGATACTGGGAATGGAGACAAGAGGACAGGAGGGCAGCACGCATGTTGAAAAAATAAAATCCACTGTGAGAAGCGCACAACAGAGAGAAGTTAAGGATGACTGGGTGAATTCACTAAGACAAGGTTTACGGGAGGAGAAGTAAGGATGAGGGCATGGACTGAGCATAATAGAGGCCATTCTGAGTGTGAGGTACCCTTGCGACATTCACATGGAGGTGACCACAACCAAGAAGGTCAAGTATAGTAAGCAAAATAAAGGCTCCTCAAAGATGTCCATGCCCAAACCTGTGAATATGTTACCTTAATGGCAAAAGGACTTTGCAGTGTGATTAAGTTAAGGATTTTGGGATGGACAGAGTAGCCTGAGTTATCCAGGTGGGCCCAACCTAATTACATGCATCCTTATAAGCAGGTAATCTTTCCCAGCTGTGGTCAAAGGGAGACGTGACTAAGGAAGAAAGGTCAGAGAGATGCCATGTTGCTGGCTTTAAAGATGGAGGAAAGGGGCCATAGCCAAGGAATGTGGGCAGCCCCTAGATGATGGAAAAAACAAGGAAATGAATTCTCCCCTGGAACCTCCAGAAAGGAACACGGCCCTGCCAATACCTTTACTGCAGCCCTGTGAGACCTGCGCTGGAGTTCTGACTTCCAGATCAGTAAAATAATACATCTGGGTTGTTGGAAGCCATCAAGTTTGTGATAATTTGTTGCAGCAACAGTAAGAGGCTAAGACACTGATGACAGATTCAGGTACCTAGCCTGCCCGCCCACCACCCCACCCCCGTAGCCACTGTCAGCAGCCTTACCCTGGTGATGCCCAGCGCGCCGACATTCTCGCTGTAGGAGGTGGTGCCGTTCCCCGTACCCCAGGCCCCGGCCAGCAGGCAGCCCAGGCCCTCGATGCCGATGCCTCGGTTGATGGCGTGCTTCGGAGGGGGTGGTGCCCCCACCAGGCGGGCACAGGCATAATAATCGCCTACTGACTCCACCATTGAGGAGATCACCCCCGCGATGATCCCAAAGACCCCAGCCAGGCTGATGGTGGGGAGGCCCCACTGCCCTGAAAATGCAGAGCAGAGGGAAAATTCATCTGGAAGATAACAGGCTGCTGGACCCCAAATAATTCCCTTGCCAGGGTTCTCTGGAAGGCTTTAAAGACCAGGCAACACGTCTTCCAACCCAACAACTGTCCTGAAGCTGTGTCTCAGACTCCTGCCCTCCCATGCCTCCCTGAGGATGGGTCAGAGGCCCTGACCTTGAGGTCACAGTGCACAAAAAGAACCAGAAACCGGGCCTCTTTCCAGGAAGGCCTTGAAGCCTTTTGAAGGCTTCCAGGATTCTTACTCAGGGACGTCCTGGCTCCCCAGTCCATGAGGCCAGGACCTCCTCACCGCCCCCAGCTGGAACGTGGTTATTCTCACACCCTGAGCCAAGAACTGCAGGGAAGGGAGATGCCCTTGACCAGCAACCCAGAAATGTTCTAATTCAGTCCCAAGCCTCCCTTGTGTGGGATCCACCAGTTCCATGAGGAGACCCAAAGGTTGGCTAAGAGGTCAGGATCCCTCTGTGCTTTCCCCACCCCCAGTTGATGGGGCCTGAGCAATGTGGAGGAGGGGACGAGGCATGCGGGCCAGGAAGGAGGTAGGGCTGGGAGAGGGAACCTTTGGTCCACCACCCCCAAAGGGTTCTTAGGACCACCCAAGGGTCTCCTTCCTCTCTTAGGGGTCTCATATGGACTCCGCGGGGCCTGTCCCTCCTTGCCAGATCCCTTGGAGGAGATCCCGCCCCGGCGCTACTCATTTCCCCCTCTGGTGCCTGAGCCTCATGGGCAGTCCTGGGAAGCATATGCCCCAGGCAAGATGGGCCCCGGAGTGGGCGTCTCGTTACCTGGGTAAGGGAAGTGAAACCACGGAGCCTGGCTCAGGACGTCGCCCTTGGTGTCTGTGCGGGCCAGGTACCCGTAGGCTGCAGGCGCCGAGGGGAGGGCGTTGGTGACTGTGAGCACGAAGCACAGCAGCCAGGAGATGCAGAGCGCCAGCAACACCTGCCGGAGGGAGGCGCCCTTCACACTGGGCCCCACCCCTGCGCCTGCCCACACCTCCCAGCGAGGGTGGGCGAAGGAGGGAGTCGGGAAAGCTCTATGAGATGAGGAAGTGTTGGGTTACAAACCCTTCCAGTGACAACAGGAATCCGCTGTGTCAGTGGATAATGAACACATTACAGGAATAGAGAAACTAAACTGTGGGGAGACCGTGTGTCAAGTAGAGGCAGAAATGTCTAGGAAAGTGGACAGAGCCTGGGTCAGAAGGATTGCAGTCTGACTCCCTTTCTATTGCTTGCTGGTCACATGACCCTGGATCAAATTCCCTGAGCCTCAGTGTCCTCATTTGTACAATGGAATTACAACCATTGCTCTGCAGAGCCTGAGGCAGGATTTCTTAAAGTGGGGTCCTCAGATATACTGACTTTTAATCTCTGATGGTAGAACCCCAGACATCGGCATTTTTAGCAATGTCCCCAGGTGATTCTTACGCATACTGAACTTTTGAACCACTGGCCTACAGGGTTGCTGAGGGATCAATGAGATCATTATGTGGAAGTATCTTTTTATAATGCAGAATGTATATCACAGATAAATTGAACCTGAAAACACATTTGTGTGGTTGGCAACGGCACCTACTTGACAGAGTGGAGCACATTCAACAGAGAAGGCTCTGAAAAAGGAGACACCATCACCGTCAGCAGGATCTGAATTATCCAGGAGCCAATGAGAAAGAAACTGATCTAAGCAACTTAGCCCTTAGTTTTGCACCTTTAGCGGTGAGCCTGGCTGTCTCCCCCAGTGCCATGCTATGAGGACGGCCCAGGGACACAAGAAGACTGTCCCACAGTGGGGCCCAGGGCGGCAACCTGGGGCGAGTTCTCTACTCCTGGGGGAGAAGCAATGAGGGAAGATCTGGGACGGCATTACACCAAGGCTCCCACCACCCGCGGGGAAATTAAGGGAGGCTGAGGGGGAGAGGCCGCTGCAGGTGGAGAGCATTTGACTTGGGGGCCATCGGGGAGAGCAAGAGGCTGCCCCTCACCCTCCAGGTGAGTCAACTAAGAATGGCAGAGGGTGGGGGGGCGCTTCTTACAGGGAAGACCTGAAACAGGTAGAACTTAGAGGTGTGACACTTCTTCTCTCGTCCGTAAACAGGCACAGGCACCGCGATGTTTTTCAGGTACTGAGAAAACAGCACGATGAGGAAGATGGTCCTGAAACAGAAACAAACCACACCCGACCTGGCGAACTTGGGCTCGTCATGAGCGAGGGTCCGGGAAGGCGTGCCACCACGTGTCTCCGGGACTATGGGGCAGTGGCTGTGCTGGGAGGGTCCCCATCTAGGCCGTGCTCTGCAGTGTAGGCAGCACCCTGCCAGTTCTGAAAAGGTGGGCGGGCCCCTTTCAGAGGCTGCTGGTGGCTGAAGAGGAACAGTGGGCAGGGGCCTGAGAAATAAGCATGGCAGCTGCACAGATCCAGACTGAAGCCAGTGAGGCCAGAGTCAGACCATCTTCTCTCCCAGGTGGTCCTGCAGGTCCTTGTGGTCAGAGCACAACAGGCAGAGTGAATGAGCGCGTCCAGGGTCAGCCCCACGTCCCTTCAAAGCTCTGTTTAAATGCCAAAGGCCTCTTTTTCTGGGAAGCCTTCCTGACACCACCCCCCCCCCACCCCCAGCAAGCTGGCTGTCACCACCCCGTCCCCTGAACGAGCCGGCACACTGTGACTCTCATCACTGTCTCCTGGTGTCACAGGTACTTGGACCCAAGTCTTATCCCTCCACTACGCTACAAAATGCTTGAGAGCTGAGGCCATGTCTTTGCACCCTTCCCAGGTGCTGGAGGTTTACAATATTTGCTCAGTGAAAACCTAGGAGGCAGGGGACGGGTAGAATCAGCTGTCTGTGAACACTGCACTAAGTATGTTTATACCCTGCCTGTGATGAACTTATTGTCTGTGAGGACTAATAACAGAAGAAATAGTAATAATACATTCTAAGTAGCCATTTCACTGCTTTTTAAGGTATCGTGATGTTTGTGAAAGTATTTGTAAACCACCAGAGTTTGCCAATATCCAGGACCCACTCTTCTTACTGGGTAGTCTTCCTCCAAAGATGGCCCACCCTCCCCAGAGGGTGCTTACATGGCGGCAATCCCCCAGTGGATCCCGGCGTCATTGCCCGCAGAATCGAAGAGAGGCAGGGCCACCAGGGAGATGGTCGGAGCAATGGTCAAGGGGCCGATGAAGCGCATGAGGAAGCCAATGAGGCCTGAGAAGCCCACCAGCATCTGGACACAGGAAGCAACCATGATGGCTCCCTGCAGCTGAAGAGGAAGCGTGGGGCTCAGCACCTGGAAGCCTGCGGCAGGGCCACCCAGATTGGTGGTACCTTCAGAGGCAGTGCAGGGGCAAAGCTGGACCCCAGAGGAACTGAGGGAAGGCGAGCTCGGACCTCACTCCTCTCTCCAGTCCTCTATTTCCAACTGTCTGTTGGACATTTTCACCTAATGTGAAGTTTTCCAGGAAGTAAATTTCAAGATTACCTATTGATCGTAGTCATAACGTAATGACTCGTAATACTGGCATCACCCAGTTATGTACTGAACATCTTGTTGCTTTACTTGTCTCTGTTTTCCTACTTTCTATTGCAGAGGTTGGCAAAGGTTTTCTGTAAAGGACCAGAGAGTGAATAGTTGAGGCTCTGTGGGTCGTACAGGCTCAGCTGAAACTTTTCCAGGCAAGATGGGAACAAATGAGCTTGACTGTGTTCTAATAAAACTCCACTGATAGGCACTGAAATTTGAATTTCGTACAATTTTGACATGTCATAAAGTATTATTCTTCTTTTGATTTTTTTCAACCATTTAAAATATAAAACCATTTTTAGCTTGTGGGCTATAAACAAACAAACAAACAAACAAACAGAAAACAGGCAACGAGCCAGATTTGGCTCATGGGTTGTAGTTTGCCAACCCCTGATCTATTGGACTGATTGAGTTTTACTTTACTTCTCCTTTTTTACTTTGCTAATATGAATGTTCTTCATTTTACCCTTGAAAATTTTCCTTGCTTTGAAGTCTGCTCTTCCTGAAAAGAAAGAAGTCTGACTCCTGCTTTCCTTTGATCAGTGTTACTGTGGTATATTCTCCATCCATTTACTTTTAATCTACACGTGTCTTTATATTTAAAGCCGGTTTCTTCTGGACAACATACGGTTGGGTCTTGTGTTTTGATCCACTCTGACAATCTCTGTGCCTTTAGACCAATGACGTTCAAAGTGATTATTGATATAGTTGGATTAATATCCACCATATCCGTTACTATTTTCTATTTGTTGCCCTTGTTCTTTGTTTCTGTTTTTGTCTTCTACTCTTTTTCTACCTTTTGTGGTTTTAACTGAGCTTTTTTTTCCCTCTCCTTTCTTAGCATAACCATTATCCTTTTTTTTTCCTTTAGAGTTTGCAATGTACATTTACAGCTAATCCAAGTCCCCCCTTTTTTTCTTTCTTGCCACACCACGTGGCTTGCAGATCTTAGTTCCCCAACCAGGGATCAAACCCATGGCCTCAGCAGTAAAAGCACAGTCCTAACCACTGGACCACCCGGGAATTCTCCCAAGTTCACTTTCAAATAACACTATACCACATCATGAGTGGCGTGAGTACTTTATAGTAACAAAGCAATCCTAATTTCTCCGACTTAGCCTTTTTATCATTGCTGTCATTCATTTCACATATACATAAGCATACACAAGGATATAAAAAATTTAAAACCACCATAATACTGGAAGGTGAAGTTTAAGTTGGTCTAATGTGTTGAAAACTGAGCTTGCCATCTCTTCCCAGAGTTTTCTACATTTTCTGCTACCACCACTTTCTAAAAATATAATCATTACTTACTTGTCCTCTCTATTACTTCTTATCTCCCAGAAAGTAATGACACCCCTATTGGTCCTATATTTGCCTCACTTTTATTTGTGGCTAGTATCGTGATGTAGAGTTGGACTGCTAACCATCAGTGGCTTCAAGCCTTGAGATGCGTGTGAACAAATTCAACTCAGTGAAACATGGAAACTCTACCTTAAATTCCAATAGGCTGGCTCAGTGAATTAAACCAATCCATCAATTAGTAAAAGGAGGTTGAAACTTGAAAGAACTTTCCCTTGTTTACAGCACTGGTGAAAAACACTGGACCAGCAGATGGAGCTAAAATACCACAAATAAGACTCTGGGTTTGCACTCACTGTTGGACACTTGAAGGTGATGTGGGAAAAAAATAGTGGAGGCTACAGTCTAGATCTGGGCAAGAGGAACTCCCACTCTGGGCCCTGTGCTTTAGAGCAGGGGTTGGCAAACTTTTTCTGTAAAAAGCCAGATAGTTAACATTTTAGGTTTTGTGGGCCACATATAGTTTCTGTCACATATTCTTTTTATAACTTTAAACAACTTTTTAAAATGTAAAAACCATTCTTAATTGGTGGGCAGTAAAAAAAACAGATTACAGGCTGGATTTGGTCCAAGAGCGATAGTTTACTGACTCCTGCTTTAGAGGACTCACAAACACAAAAATAAATGGTAAATGTATTTAAAAAACATGGTTGTGTCTGTAACTTGGGATCCTGTGCTCAGTGCAGGCACAGCATGACCTAAACATCCCTAAACATCCTCTCTCACTACTAATACCGTGTCCTCAAAATACAAAGTAACTGCTTCAGACCATTGCAGTGTTGAGGCAGACATGTCATTAGAACACAGGTAGAATTCAAGCAGCAGAGTGCTTAGGTAGGAGAAGAGACAAATTAACTTGTCAGATCTTTCCTCTTGGATAGTACGAAGGCAAGAGATTCTTGCATAAAAAATTATAGTTCTCAGTAGGTCTAAGTGGAAGGGAAATCCTGTCCCTGGCATCTAGCAGAGCAGGGTAAGGAAACTGATGAAATAAAATTTATATTTTAAGGCAGGACAAGTAAAAAAATTAAACATAAAGTTCTCTCTGTGTGTTTGTTTGGGCCTCCTCCCTCCCTAATGTGCAGTGTGAACCTGCATGACACATTAACCAGAGCTCCTCAAAGATGAGGGGCTGCTCAACCGGAAAGATCAATTGTTTTTCTTTCTTCTGATGCTAGCAATGTAATTTCTTAAAAGAATAGCATTCTCTCCTTGCTCTGTAGGGGGTCATGGTGACTGGCTGCTCACTTTGTACCTGCTTATCTGGACTATGTATCCTTGGTGAACTTTACATAAAATATCAGTATGTCATTTTGATGTTCGATCCTTTGTCTCAAAAATGTATATGACCGCGGCTTCAACTTCTAACAGGTGGAAGAGTTCCCAGAGCTTCCTGAGAATCTGCTTCCTGGGTTTATAATCCTCAGCTTGGCTCGAATAAAATTCCATTTTTTCCTTCTTAACTTGATAGTTAATTAAATTTTCGTTGACAAAATCCACTTCTTATTCTTTGCTTAGTTTTAATTTGGATTTACGAAAGCCAAGTAAGTATTGGCTCCCTGGGGGACAGCAGAAACGAAACAAAACAAAACCCCCCAAAACCTCAGACCACATGTATTTTGTGATTCATGCTATTGATGATATAATAAAACTAGGCTGCACTGAAGAAGAAATACATCTTGCTTTGGAATAGGTGGTACAACACACAGCATTTGAAGACTGGCCAACGGACCTGGCAAAAATCCAGGGCCCACCAGCTTCACAAGTGAAATCCTTAGGTATATCTTGGTCTGGAACTACATGGAAAAGTTCTTTAAACATTAAAAACCTCTGTTAACTCTGGGTCCACCTTGAGAAAAAAAGGAAGCACAAGGACTTGACAGATCATTGAAGTACGTCCACATCTGGGCGCACTGTTGGACTGTATACCAGAGCATGGCCACATGCAGAAAGGCTGCTTTTGAAAGGGAAGAACAGCAGAAGGTTCTGGCTGAAATTCACAAGTTATGGCTCAGACTGGTCTCAGAGTGGTGTCCTGACCAGCACAGTGCTCCTGAGCCGTCAGAAGCGTCAGTGGTTCCGTCCACGCTGAATGAGGACTGACCCTGGCAGATGCCTGGTGCTTCAGCTCTGCGTGGGGCATTTGGTGCGGAGGCGGCCCAGAGCAGCTACTCAACTACTCTCCCTCTGAAGGACCATTCCTAACTAGTCTGCTACTGGGCACTGTTTGGAATTACAGCACTACTGAATGGCACCAAATAACTCCAAGATCAGAGATCCCAATGGTACCTTGAGCGATGTCAGAAAGACATGCAAATAAGGAAGGGGATCATCAACAGAATGTGCTGATTAAAGGGAAATCGCTATATTCAGGAAAAGAAAAGGCAGTTACACAAGGAGGGGTTCACAGGATCCATGAGTAAGTGACAGTCCCCCTCCCCTGGGTGGACACTACCTCACGGGATAATCTATCTCTAACAACAGAGACTTGGATCCCACTATGTGGGTCTTTGAATTAAAAAAGCACTGCTTGGGGGGACTTCCCTGGTGGCGCAGTGGTTAAGAATCCGCCTGCCAATGCAGGGGACACGGGTTCGAGCCCTGGTCCGGGAAGATTCCACATGCCGCGGAGCAACTGAGCCTGTGCACCACAACTACTGAGCCCACATGCCAAACTACTGAAGCCCATGCACCCAGAGCCTGTGTTCCACAACAAGAGAAGCCACGGCAATGAGAAGTCTGCGCACCACCACGAAGAGTAGCCCCTGTTTGCCGCAACCAGAGGAAGCCTGCCCGTAGCAACGAAGACCCAATGCAGCCATAAATAAATAAATAAATAAATAAATACATACATTTATAAAAAAAAAAAAAAAAAGCACTGCTTGGAGTCTTGCCAAAGGTGCTGCTCACCCACCTGAGGAAGACTGAGACTGAAAGAGTGTAACACTGCAACAGAAGGACCTTGATGGAGGAAAGAAGGCAAGTCTAAGTCCAGCCACAGGACCAAGCTGTGTGTGATGTGACTGACAGTACACACATAAGCCCCCAGAGTCATCCCTTTAGAATTATCTAGGTTCTCGGGCTGTGGCCAATGGACTAGCAGTTTGGTCTGGCAAGTGATCGTAGAGGCTCCACTGAAATTTCACCTTTTACGGGACAGAACTTTATAGTCAAATCTCACATACTGGTGGTTCACGTAGATGCCCCTATGTCTTAAAAAGAGGAGGGAAGTATGATTTTGAATGTAGTCATTAGGGGCCACAAGATGACACCTCGGGCCACAAGCCATGCATATGTGGGCTCACAAACTACATAATCTCCATCTCTATCTGAAGTCACTTGTGTTGCCCAGGATGATCCAGATTGCCAACAGCGATGGGCACAGGTGCCTCTGGTGGGAGGATATGAGGATAAATGGCCCATTACAGAACTGACAGGCTGCCTGTACTGGACAGTCCACAGAGCATGGGAGGTTTTAACACTTTTTTAAACTGGTATGGACAGTGTTTCTGGTTTGAGCTTTGCCTATCCTGCCACTGAAGCCCTGGCTCAGGCTACAATAAAGAGACTAGCAACCCAGATTGCCCACCAGCATGAAGATCAACGTATACATCAAACAGCTCAAGGATCACTTTTCACAGCATGAACAAGACAGGAATGGACCAAGAAATACAGTATCGAGTGATCTTTTCATATTTCATGTCACTTCCCAAAAGCAGTGAAATTATTACAAAATTAGAACGTGTGCTTGAAGCAACAAAATGTGGGTGACAAAGGCACGAAGGGCAGGCTTGCAGGGTAGGATAGTGTAAGATCAAGTTACAAGTGGGTCACTAAACTGAGTCACCAGTGGAGCAGTTTGTAAAGGACAAATTGGGAAATGAGAAGGTAAAGAAACCATATTTTCCCAGGACTAGGGACTTGGTTGTGTTCCCTAAGATAGGAATAATAAGAATCAATTTAATTTGACTTGTTGCAATTCTGATGGTATTTATGGGCCGGATTGGAAAGTCTGGTGTTTTTCAGGATGCATCCTACCCAGTGGAGAGGCTACAGTGACAATATACTTATTAAATCATTTGAAAGTACCTTGGGGAAGGACACACAAGGAGAGTTTAACAGTGTTACTTTTCCTGCCTACCATTTAAAGGCTAGAAGAGAAGGACTCAGCACCTCCTCTTCCAACAGGAGCAAGGAAATGGGTTAAGAAGGGCTCACAGTGGGCAGAAAGAAAGATGGCGGCAGGAAGAACTGGAGTTACCAAATTATGGTATTGAATAATGCTACTTTTGCCCGTTGCATTTAAAATGTTGGAAATAAGAAAATGATTTCTTAGCCATATTTCTAGATAGGTCTTCAATCTGGGATGAGGGATGCTGGCATCAGAGTTGATTCTACCAAACTGAAACACATCTAATAAAACTAGACCCAGAGTATATTGTGCTGTACTGGATGGACAACGAGGAATGAACATTGTGAAAGGAGCCAGTACCTACTGTGATGCTGGCATATTTAGGACATGGCCTGTTGTTTGAACTTTAAGATTAAAATGGGTCATGGACTAATTCATAGGTCATTTACATGATACTCAATGAAATGAAAGTCATGGAAATAATGATAAATAACAAAGTCTATATTGGGATATTGACCTCTAGTCACCAGCTAATGTGGTAAGCATAGGAGCAAAAATGACCCCAGGTGGTCAAATAGACCTACAAGATGAGGACAGACAATTATAGTTAACTCTAAATCATTCAAAAACATCATAAAAGAATGATACACGTTTACCATCATGCACTGACCAGAGCAGCTAAAATGAAAAAGAGAAAATGTTGGTGAGAATTTGGAGTAACTGGAACTCACACACGCTGCTGGTGGGAGTGTAAATTGGAACATACACTTTGCAAATGTATTTGCTAGTGTTTACTAAAGTTGAACATATACATAACATACAGTGATGGTGAATTTTATATGTCAGCTTGACTGGGCTGGGGGATGCCCAGATAGCTGACAAAACATTTTTTCTGGGTGTGTCTAGGAGGGTGTTTCCAGAAGAGGCTAGCATTTGAATTGGTGAACTGAATGAAGCAGATGGCCCTACCCAATGTGGGTGAGTGCCATCCAATCCTCTGAGGGTCCCACATAACCAAAAAGCAGAAGAGCTAATTTGCTCTCTGCTTGAGCTGCGACATCCACCTTCTCCTGCCCCCAAACATCAGCACTCCTGGTTCTCAGGTATTTGGAATCAGTTTAGGACTTACACCGTTGTCCCTCTGCCCCAACCCTTCACCCCCCACTGGAGTGTTTTGTCAATTCTACTCCTTCTCATTGGTCAAATCTGGGTAAGAATAGGGATCTTGTTAGCATGTTTCCTCTGTCTTCCCTCTTTCTTTGTCTTTCACATACAGCGGATGTGACCCTTATTGCAGCCATGAGGCTGTGAGGATGCTGAACATGGACGGGGTGGGGTGCAGGATGGACCCTGGCTGGGCTAAGGCTTCTTAGCTTAACTCCCAAGGATACCTAGGGGACAAACCCTGCTCTAGGTCCATAGCCCTGAGTTCAGGAATGTCCTTGGTCCAGTTCTAGTGAGTTAGTGCTGAAGACATTAAGTGATAGCTGGATTCATGCCTGCACAAACTACCTTGTACTGGAAACCCAGTACCATACGGTGCTTGTGTAACTGCCCCTGCTCCAGAGGAGGTGGTCCTTAGCCTCACTCCAGGCCTACACATTTAAGGTCAAGCTGGGAGGAAGCTGGTTGGGCTTCCTAGAAATCTCAAGTGACCTTCACTCTCTCATACAGTACCCCACCCATGGGCCGTCCTTGACCCCTCACCTAGGAGGTCAGGTGAGGATGTTGGGGTCTGGAAGCTATAAGGTCTACTGTCCCTGAGGGTATGGCTATGTTCTCTGCCAAGAATCCTGTGCGCTGGCTTCCTTATCTATCGTTTAGATAAGCCAACCTGGAGCATGGCCAAACTTCAGAGCCTGCTTCAAGGCCACTAGTTTCTTTCCCTGGATGATAAAACTGAATTAAGCAAGGGCCAAGTATCTTAAGGCCTGGAATCTTGCTCAGCAATGAGTTGAACAATGAATGTTGAACAAATGAATCAACTCAGGAGCCCCTGTTGAGGACCACTCCATTCCTCTCACCCCACCCGCTCACCCCAATACCTCTCGGATCCTCTTCTGCCATTCCTCAGTGAATTCAGGGGAGCTGGTGTTCACCAGGCTGGCATTGAGTGTCCACGTGGGGCACTTCCAGGTGGGAAGGGACAGCATGGCCAGGGAGGGTGCCAGAAAAGCAAATGTTCCTCCCTGGAGAATGGGCAGCCTGGAGGAGGGGAAAGGGGAGAGTTACCAATCAGCTGCTTAAGGGCTGGTCTGTCACTGGCCCCAGTGGAGGCCTTTTAATCCCAAGTCCTACCTTGGTTTCAAGGCAACACATGACCCCTGCAGTTCTCAGTTTACAGGGAACTCCTGCGAGGCTCCAAGTCAGACCCATGAACCCTGCCAGACTTCGGACAGGTAGGAGAAGTGGAGAGGGAAAGACAAGCAGACCTAACCCCAGTCCTGGAGATACAAGCCCAGGAGCAGAGAATCAGGTGCTGGGAAACGATTTGGGGGCAGCACAGAGCTCAGGGAACATGTTTAGTGGGTGCCATTGTCTTCCTCAGTCCCAGAGAATCTTCCACAGACCCCAGGATCAAAGCACAGCTCATACGTGTGGAGTTCCCCCCACTGACAAGAGATGCACAGCCTAGAATCTGGGTGGCCAGATTCCTTTGCCTCTTCAAAAATGAACAGCAATCCCAGACCTCTACCTTCAGGCTCCTTTTGATCACTTGGACTGAACAGGCTTGAGGTCAATTATCAGGGCGTGTTCCCCACCCAAGTCTTTCTCCCTCCTCGTCGGTGTCTCACTCTGGCCTCTGCGAGAACTTCTAGCAGTGCCCATCTGACTTGTCTCCCTTCAAGGTGAATGTAGCCTGATAAGTCAACCTCCAATAACCCTCTCTTACTAGAAGGTCAGAAGCTATCAAGGCTCACCTAGTCTCTTCGCCCTGCATATTAGAATTTGGGGTGGGGGGCGGAACAAAGGGACCTCAGCCTCGTGCTTGCATTTGTCACTATAGCACACCCAGTTTAGGTACTTTTTCTTAACAATACTAGAAGGCTATTTTTGAACTCAGGATTCCATGAAGACAGCTTAAAGGGTTATTTTTGAGAATGACTGAACACATTTTACTTAATGAAAATATAAAGTTTTGCTGCCTAAGTGGCCTTTGTCCTGGCTGAACATAGGAATCAGCAATGCCTGGGCATCAACCTCAGATGAGTTAGTGGGCTTGTCAAGAGGGTGCAGCCAGGCATGGGGAGGGCTTAAAGCTCCAGGTGATTCTAATGTCAACCAGGGCTGAGAGCAAGTAATCTAGATTCATAAGTCTAGACCCATAAGGAAGGCTCCAAAATAGAGGGGACTACATGGCACACGCAGGGCAGGAACATATGGGTGGTGGAATGGGTATGTGTGAATAATGTTTTTAATTAAAAAATTATGGGCGGGAGATAAATCAGGAGTTTGGAATTAACATGTACACAATAATATATATAAAATAGGTAAACAATAAGGACCTACTGTATAGCACTAGCACAGGGAACTATACTCAATATCTTATAATAACCTATAATGGAAAAGAATCTGAAAAAGAATATATATATGTATATATATACACATACATATATATATATATATATATATTTGTATAACCGAATCACTTTGCTGTATACTTGAAACTAACACAACATTGTAAATTAACTATACTTCAATTAAAATGCATAGAAATTATGAAGCTAAGTATCTTGACAGAGAAGGGAAACATGCTATACTTATATCATTGCAAAATCCTTTTGAGCTTTTAAAATGAACATAGAAATCTTTGCATATCATATGTACAGAGTATATAATACAAGACTTGTGTTTTAATTTTTTGCTGTAATTCCATATGCACATTTCATTCATTCAACAAATATTTATTGAGGACCTGCTCTGTGAGAGGCACTGGTTGCCAGGTATTGGGGATAGCATGGTAACTGAGACAAAACACCTTATATTCTAGTTACACATTTCTCTGTTAGCGCTTGTACTAACAAACTAATCATTTACAGTAACTAACTCTCAGGGGTTCTTTAAACACCTTATGACTCCGCTTACAAGCACTCCACCATCACTATGCCACCATTGCCACAGCCATTTCAGTATTACTGGGTTCCATGAGGTCAGGGAAGATTATTTTTCTTTTCCATCTCTCCAGCACTGAGCCTAGTGCTGCAAAAACCTATGAACGTTGGGTTTTCTCATTTTATTTTATTTTATTTTTTTAGTTTAACAGGCATATAACGAAACCCTAACAAATGTTAATTTGCATTTCATTAAGTCATAAAAGATGTGCACTCATTTGTGTGATTTTATATGTTTTCCCTTGTCTATAAACTGTCTACTCATTACATAGAACTTATATACTGTCAAAATATATTTATAACAATTTTTATGATGGTGAGCTTTATTTTTGTTGAAAAAAATGTTTTTTGTTATTATATGCAGGAATTCATCCCTAACTTAGAACTTCTTTAAGGGAGCACTTCAAAATTTTCAAGTAGTTCAGCACTTTTCTAACTCTGTTCACGTTCCTTTCAAGATTATTATATGTAGTTGGGATAATGTGATATATGGACTCTCTACCTTTTTGTTTTGTTTTGTTTTGTTTTGTTCTGTTTTGTTTGGTTTGGTTTGGTCACGCCTCACAGCTTGCAGGATCTTAGTTCCCCGACCAGGGATTGAACCCCGGGCCACGACAGTGAAAGCACTGAGTCCCAACCACTGGACTGCCAGGGAATTCTCTCTATGTTTTTGTAATTGCTAAAAATACCTTTTATGTTCAAGAGCAAGATGTATTTTTTCCATTTATTTACTAGAGAATACTCTTATGTGCTACCTTTAGATTCACACAGTGTATCCATAAATTCTTCCCTCATTATTCTGTACTCAGACCTTCCAATCCCATTTTCCAACCATTCCTCTCCCCCTCCCCACCTCATTTTGTTAGCATTCCCATTTCTTTCTCATAACTTCTCATTGGTACCTTTTTGAGACAGGGAGAGAGATCTACATATATTTCTTGCATTTCTGCTAGTTTTTCTTTTACGCACTTTCCTGGTACATGTTTAAGATGTGTGCATTCAGTATCACTACAAGGCTTTCATTGCTTTATGTATCTTTTACCTTTCATGGTGACCTTAATGTGTATCTCAGTGCTGCTTTAATTTCACAATTAATTTCATCTGCTAGCATGATGGTAATTCCTATTTTAAAATTTTTCCCATGAGTATGATTCACTATTATTATACATACGCCTTCTGACTTAAATGTTTCTCTTGTAAACCATAGATTGTTGATTTTAAAAACTCAACATTTTAGAAATAGAAGAGCCATTTGAAGCGTATCCAGCCTGGCCTTGTCATTTTATAGATAGGGGATTTGGAGCCCAAGGTCTTAGAGTTAACCAGCATGAGTGCTTGGGTTTCCTTACTTATCACCACTGCCCTGTAACACCAGTTAAGAGCATGGTGTAGACCAAAGGCGAGTTTGAATCTGGCTCTACCTTATCAGTTGTGTGACCTAGGCATGTTGCCCAGCTTCTGCAAGCCTCAGTGTCCTCTTTGACAAAATACAGATAATACTACTCTCCCAAGGAGTAGCTGTGAAGATAAAATATATGTAAGTGATTAGCACAATGCCTGGGAAAGAGAAGAGCTCAATAAATAGAGTAATTTTCATTTTTATTCCCTCTGCAATGTGTGGCTACTTCTAGAAAAGGTAGTGTACACCAAAACATTTTCTTAATGTTTCCTCAAATAACAGATGTTATAGTATGGACTTTTTTTTTTAAGCTCTTGTCTGGCATTCCCATTTCTTGCAGGTTGGTTCTCTAAGATTTGTTTCCTAAGACCTTCCCTATCCATCTTCCTCTTCCCTTCACCCTTTACCATCTCATCTGTATACTCAAGTCTGAAGAAGAAAACTCCCCACCATTTTCTTTTAAAACAACAACTTGCATGTAAAATGTCAAAATCTGCAGTCTCAGGAATGTCTCTTAGAAGTTTGATAGGATTGATATTTTAGGTTGTCAAAGCCACAGAAATGTGTCCGTGGGGGTACTATGAACATCTAAGCTTATATAGTATTTTAAAACTACATAGCATTTTCATATCATTATCCCAAGAGTACTTCAGGGTGGGTAGGACAATACTGCATTGTCTCTGTATGAGGAAAATGATGCTGGGGGCAGGTGCCAGTGGCAGGGTTCAGCTGGGAAATGCAGAGCCCTGATCAGAAAGTCTGAGTCACTGGGCCAAATTGCAAAAGTGTGTTTGTTATAAGAACAGCTGATAAGAGGGCATGTGGAAAGAACAAACTTCTTCAAGAGTTTATGCGGGAAATTTTTCTCATCTCTTAGTAGTTCCATTTGGGCCCATAAAACAGAAACAGCTAACCTTTTGGAAGTATTGGGAAGTTAAGCTTCAACCCTTCTCTCTGAGCTCTCATGTACTCTTCATAAGATGATATACATGATTCTTGTTAAAGACGTTAAGGCAGACTTCATTCAAGGGAGGCTACTACAACGGGGTTTTGTAATAAGGGAGAGAGATCAGGCTCAACTCCCAATGTGACAAGGAAAAGTGGGAATTTATAGCCAAGGAGCAGGGTGGGGCTCAGTGGATGGAAAGTTACTAAGAGGAAGCATCAGGGGTAAGAACAGGATTCTTGCTGAAAACAGGCCAAGGTGAACAGACATCACCTGTGGATAGTGAAGAATGAGGAAACCAATCAGAGAGTGAGGGTGGGGATTCTGGCTACAGTGACTGAGCAAGATTCTTGCTAAAATTGGATGATGCAGAGGCCAACATGGAAGCTCAAAAGTCAAGCCTAGTTGAACAGTTGTCTATTGGATTTAGCAATAGGACGATCATAGTTGATCTTGTATGTTAGACACTATAACTGAATAGATCTCTCCCAGTTAAATGATAAATAGACTTGGCACAACTTGGGCCTGTACAAAATTCTGCAGCAGAAGGGGGAAGGTCACATAAGGCTTTGGAGTTCTTAAAACCACATTGGAAACTAGAAGGCAAGGGAACAATTCTTTCAAAATTCTGAAAAAAAAATTATTTCCAGCCTAAAATTCTATACCCAGCCAAGCTATCAGTCAAGTATGAGAACAGAATCAAGACATTTTCACATATGCAGAGTCTTACAGAATTTACCTCCCATGTGTTCTCTCAGGAAACTACTGCGTATTCGTGTTCCACCAAAGAAAGAGGAAGACATGGGAACAAGAGATCTAGACTTGAAAACTGACATGAAGGGAATTCCCAGAATAAGGGTAAAGAGGCATCTCAGGATGACATATCTAATATATACTAGGCACAGACAGCGACTGTTCCAGACTTCAGCAAGTCAGAGAGCCCCAGGAGGTAGTTCATCAAGAAGATGAAATTGATAGGCTACCTGATGTGATGAAATTATTAAGAAGAGATTTAGACAACAGGCAGGAAGTTTATCACTGAGTTAAAAATAAACAGATAGAAACCAAAGAATAGTTAAAAAAAGAAAGATACTAATTTCAGGGAAAACAAAAAGTTGGGCAGGAAAGGAATCACTTTGTGATTCAGCTCTGAATAGCATCCCAGTCATTATAATGTGTACATTCAGTACTGACCTATGCTGGGAGGGTATGAGAATAGGATGATGGAAAATATGCTTGTATGTGGTGGGAGTGAGGGGCTGTGAAAGAAAATGAAATCATAGTCATCCATATTGGCACTTCAGTCAATAGTGCCTAAAACAGAAATGCATTAATTAGAGACGGTGGAAAATACCTAAATAATCAGCTTGGAGGGATGAGAGTGCTTGCTTCTGCCTAGAAGAAAGGGGAGAAGGGGGAGATCTCTGGTTGGTAAGGGAAGGCTGTTTGTCTGCCTTCTTTAAACCCATCACTACCCACTGCCTTGAGTATACATTTGACACCCACCCTCATTGTTCCAGTCCTCCTTTCTGATCTGCCCCAAAGACAAGCACAACTGTCCTTTTTTTTTTTTTTTTTAAATTAATTAATTAATTTATTTTTATTTTTGGCTGTGTTGGGTCTTCGTTTCTGTGCGAGGGCTTTCTCTAGTTGTGGCAAGTGGGGGCCACTCTTCATCGCGGTGCGCGGGCCTCTCACTATCGCGGCCTCTCTTGTTGCGGAGCACAGGCTCCAGACGCGCAGGCTCAGTAGTTGTGGCTCACGGGCTTAGTTGCTCCGTGGCATGTGGGATCTTCCCAGACCAGGGCTCGAACCCGTGTCCCCTGCATCGGCAGGCGGATTCTCAACCACTGCGCCACCAGGGAAGCCCCTTTTTTTTTTTTTTTTTAAGGGCTTTAATGTTGACCACCACAGAGAAACAGATTGGGGAAAACAGAGATAAAAGCAGGTGAAGTGACAAAGAATCTAGGAAGTTGTCTCAAGGCTGTAGCCTTGAGCCTTAGCTCTCAAGCCCTCTTCCAAGATGGTAATGGGCAGCCTACTGGAATTTTGCTCTCACGCAAAGATTCAAAGGGTGTGGCTCACAAAACATATCCTGATACTTTTCTAAAAAAAAATTTTAAATGGTTTTTATTTCTCCCAGTTATAAAGAAACACATGGACTCTGAAGAAAAATTAATGGTAAATAAAAATATAAAGAATAAATCACCCTAATTCTACAACACAGAAATAATCAACATTTTGTTCTCATCATTTTTTAATCTTTAACTAGATAAACTTTATCAGCACACATATAATATATACCTTTCCTATACAATGTATACCACCCAGAAATAACCTTTAACATTTCTTCAAGTCTTTTCTCTGTCTTTAACTAGATAAATGATTATCAGTACACACAAGATGTATATCTCTCATAATTATGAATTATGTTGGTCACTATTACGATAGTGAAAAGCTCAAAACAACTTAAATGTCCTTTAATAGGAAATGGTTAAACTAGAATATATTATGTACTCTAGAATATGGAATACTAAGTGATATTTTTCTAAAAGTGCTATTGTGGAAATGTGTTTATTGAAATGGAATGATATTTATAATGTATTGTGTATGTTTAAAAAGGAGGGAGAGGAGTTTTTTTTTAACCACATTAAAATTTTTTTCAATAATTTAAAAAGGGAGGGAGGGTGCAAAATTGTGTTTATGGTAATACCCTTTTTTTGGTGTGAAAAATAAATTTTACGTACCAGGCACTGAGCTAAGCACTTTACATACATTCTCTAATTTAATTGTCATGGCTTTGGTAAAATTTTAAAAAATTTCCTCTTCACAGAAACACGAGGGACTTCCCTGGTGGCACAGTGGTTAAGAATCCGCCTGCCAGGGGCTTCCCCGGTGGCGCAGTGGTTGAGAATCTGCCTGCCAATGCAGGGGACACGGGTTCGAGCCCTGGTCTGGGAAGATCCCACATGCCGCGGAGCAACTAGGCCCGTGAGCCACAATTACTGAGCCTGCGCATCTGGAGCCTGTGCTCCGCAACAAGAGAGGCTGTGATAGTGAGAGGCCCGCGCACCCCGATGAAGAGTGGCCCCCGTTTGCCGCAACTAGAGAAAGCCCTCACACAGAAACGAAGACCCAACACAGCCATAAATAAATAAATAAATAAATAAAATAAAATAAAATAAAAAAAAAGAATCTGCCTGCCAATGCAGGGGACACAGGTTTGATCCCTGGTAGGGGAAGATCCCACATGCCGCAGAGCAACTAAGCCCATGCGCCACAACTACTGAAGCCCGCGTGCCCTAGAGCCCGCGTGCTGCAACTACTGAAGCCTATGCCCCTAGAGCCCGTGCTCCACAACAAGAGAAGCCACCGCAATGAGAAGCCTGTGCACCACAACGAAGAGTAGCCCTTGCTCACCGCAACTACAGAAAGCCTGTGCATAGCAAAAAAACCCAACACAGCCAAAAATAAATAAATAAAATTTTTTAAAAAAATGAAGAGCAGGGCTTCCCTGGTGGCGCAGTGGTTGAGAGTCTGCCTGCCGATGCAGGGAACACGGGTTCGAGCCCTGGTCTGGGAGGATCCCACATGCCGCAGGGCAACTGGGCCCGTGGGCCACAATTGCTGAGCCTGTGCGTCTGGAGCCTGTGCTCCACAACAAGAGAGGCCACGATAATGAGAGGCCCGCACACCGCGATGAAGAGTGGCCCCCACTTGCCGCAACTAGAGAAAGCTCTCGCACAGAAACGAAGACCCAACACAGCCATAAATAAATAAATAAAAATTAAAAAAAAAAAAAAAAAATGAAGAGCAGAGAAAATATTTGAAAAAAACCAAAAAAAAAAACCACATGAGGACTCCAAGATAACATTAATGCAAAAATTGTCAGGGGTAGAAAGGAGAGGGAGAATTAAGTCTCCCCTAGGTAAGGCAATACAGCCTGGGCACCCAGGAACTTGGAGAGGATGAGCCCCCAGAAGGGGTTCGGGGTTGGGACATGTGGAGCATGAGGGGCTTCTGGGGAAGAGGTCAACAGTTGGGGACAGAGACATCTGGAGCTTGAGCTGCTGGAATCCAACCTCACCTGTGTCATCATTTTGATGTTCCCTTTTGGAGTCAATCCAATGATTAGGCAAAGGGTGATGTCACAGGGATTTTCTTTGAAATAGTTCAGAATGGGGAGCAGAGCCTCAGGAATATCGAATGGGATTGATGAATTCTTGAACTTAAAAGGGTCGCTCTGTTGTGAGAAACCCTGGGTACCTTCAGAGCCCCAACTCCTTCACTATTGGACAAAGATCACTTAGTATTCATCTTTTTACTGAGCTTCCTACCCCAAGCAGGTAAGAACCTGCTACCCTGTAGGAAAGCATGTCCCGCACCTTCCGTGTAGTTAACTACCCAACCTAAATCCAGAGGAAGCAGCAGCACCAGGCCCCTCTTTGGGACACATCATCCCCTCTCCCTCCTCTGATGTGACTGATTACCAGGTCACTCCTCTACTGCCAACAGCCACCACTGTTTCTGTTCCAGCCAGAACTCTGATGGCACATCTGGTGGCCTAGTTTTCAATGGGGCAGGGGCAAGATGGCTGCAGACCTCTGGCGATGGGCATGGACTTTCTGCAGAACCAGTAACAGATGCAGAGCCAGGACAGATCAGGGCTCAGCCGCAGGGAGGTCCACGGAAGAAAAGGACAAATGCCAGGCAGGCTGATTCGGGCAAGACTATACAGAAGCCAGATTTGAATGCACTTTGGGCAGAAGTACTTGCTCCACACATGAGACTTTCCCAGGAAAATGAAAAGGGAGATATACCACTTGAAACCACTCCAGAAAAAGAAATTCCCAGGTAAAAGTCATGAATAATTCCAGAGATGGAGTTAAGACCCAGAATTACACATAGTCAATAATAATTTCCTCTAGTGACTGCATTTAAACTTAATGCTTTCTTTTGAAACGGATAATGAAGTACGCCCTTACATAAATTTTGGAACTGAGCGCTTAAGTGAGGAAGGCCCTTGGGGGACACACCCAAGACCCCTAAATTCACACCAGGGAGGCAGCCGCCCCTCTGCCAAGGATTGCAGCTGCCCACCCCACAATGGACACTATGCTCTTTAGCTCTTATTAGGGAAGCTGTTATTGCCTCTCATCATTCCCTTTGACTATTTAAGATGGTTTTAATCATTAAGATCTGAAATCTCATTGCTGCACCAGCATTTTTGTTTGCAGTCTAGAAAAGTACATAATTAAATACTGGTTATCAGATAACCAATAATCAAATCTACTTGGCCTTTGATTCACAGGCTATCAGCTAGTTTTATAATCTCTAATGTCGTAGGTAGTTACTGTATTCATTAGCCTCTGAGCAGGAAGTCCATTTCCATGAGTGGAACCAAACTCAAGTGTATTCCTGTCCCCACCTTAGTTTAAGGACATTAGCATGGTTCTATTTCCTAATTTTATTTCCCTCTTTCTTTGTATGTTTAATTAGGCTATAGATTCTTTGAACTCTAGCTCCTGATTTGTTGTGTCTCTCACAGGGTTTACCAGAAGGCTAGGCCCACAGGCACTCTCAGTACTGAGATTCCAGTAGGAATATGGTACTATATCATCTTTTCTGTCAGCATCATAGGTGTCCACAATATTAGAGATGGAAGGGACTTACAGATATAACATACTTCAACTCCCTCATGTTACAGATGAGAACACTGAGACTTAGAGAGGGTGAATGGCTTGTGCAGGTTCCCACAGCACAGAAGCCAGGACTAGAATTCAGGCCCCCAGTTTCCAAGATCAGTGTTTTTCCATAATTATAGTGAACACCATCTCAGTTTAAGAGGAGGTGCTTCCCCATCTAGAAGAGCCTTGTGTTTGTAACTCTCCATGGCGCAGCCCGTGGGGGGGGGGGGGGCGGGCTCCTGGGTATCCAGGCAGGTGGCTGCAAGGCCTCTCTGATGCTACCGCAGCATCTGACACTCCAGGGACTGATCCTGGAAAAGTGGGAGGGGTCCCAGATTTTAGGGGCCTAAGAGACCAGACCAAACCCTACACCTCTTTGAGCCCTTGGTGGAGGATTTAGAAGAAATCTTGGCTCTCAGAGATGGTGACAGAAGGAGGAAGAGAAATAACCTGACAAAGATGCAGGCACTAATCCCCTCTCCTCAACAGAAAATGGGAGAACTTAAGCGTTGGCATATCTCCTGGAAATGACTTGCAAAAGAAGCACTTTGGAAAGTGCCTTTGATTTGGTTTAGGCAAGAAGACCACACAAGGAATGAATATCCTCTGGATGCTGTCTACAGACAGCCTATCCTGGAAATAATTGGCTACCTTGTATCAGCCTTCGCCTGTGTGGTTTGATTCAGAAAATTGATAAAGAATAAATAAATGATAAAGAATAAATCCTAAGAGTTTTCATCACAAGAAAAATTTTTTTTCCTGTTTCTTTAATTTTGTATCTATATGAGATGATGGATTTTCACTTAATTTATTGTGCTAATCATTTCTTGATTTATGTAAGTCAGATCATTATGCTGTACACTTATACAGTGCTGTCAATTACATCTCAATGAAACTGGAAGAAAAAAAAAAATAAATGGACATTAATTTTTCCTGTCAAGTCATTTTCTCTTAAGACAGGTCAGGCAGAAGCACATCGTAGGGAATGTTTTTCATTTTCCTCTGCAACTCCAGGGCTGAGCACAGACCTGGCACAGATTAGGTCAAAGCAGATTTACCAGTGAAGGGCCCCTTCTTGCACTGCTCCTTCTGAAGTCCAGGGAGGAGGCCCCGCAATGTGTTCACTAGCCATATGCCTTGTAATTTGCAAAAGTAAAAGGTTTCAGGCATAATTGTCTGTAGCTCTTTGTGTTACTTTAATCAAGAATCCTGGCTAATGTAGACAGTAAGTGTTGGAGCTAGGACTTGAACCCAGGCTCTTAGTTCTGGTCCTGTGCTCCCTCTATCATGCCACTCATGTAACTCATCTCAGGCTACAAGCCAAGCAAACCTTGCTGCTACCCTGGCAGGTAAAAGTCAGAATCCAAGGCTTGCCTGGTGGTGCAGTGGTTAAGAATCCACCTGCCAATGCAGGGGACACGGTTTGAGCCCTGGTCTGGGAAGATCTCCCATGCCGCAGAGCAACTAAGCCCATGTGCCACAACCACTGAGCCTGCGCTCTAGAGCCCACGACTGAGCCCATGAGCGTACAGCCCATTCTCCACAACAAGAGAAGCCACCACAATGAGAGGCTTGTGCACAGCAACAAAGAGTAGCCCCCACTCACCACAACTAGAGAAAGCCCACAAGCAGCAGTGAAGACCCAACGCAGCCAAACATAAATAAATTAAAAAAAAAAAAAAGTCAAAATCCATGGGGAGGAGTTTTACCTACCTGACTCCTAAAAATACTTGCAGGAGAGTGCAAATGCCAGAGACAAAGAAAATGGTGCTGATGAGGTAGCTCTGGGTCAGGGGGTCATGCTGCAAACACAGGTCCTTGGCCAGGATGAGTGGAACTGCCACGAGTCCCCCCAGGGCCGTGAGGAAGTGCTGTGGGCAGAGCAGAGAGAGAAGATGGGCTTGGAGATGCTGTAGCTGCCTACTCCATCTTCATTCCTATTCCTACTGCCAGAGGCAAGAGCTCCACCTCTGGTCTCAGAGGAGCCTGGCCTTGAGTGACAGGCAGCGAGATGCAGGCAAACAGCGGGAACTAGGAAGGCCTGGCAGCAAGAAGCAGGGACCTAGCCAGAAGGTCTGGAGTTCAAGGGCAGGACCCTACTGCCAAGAACTGATGTTCTAGGTAAGAAATCAAGGCAGGGACACAGCACAGGAGGCTATAACATGAACCAAGGAGGGGGCCTTAAGAACAAGAACAAGGCAAGAGGCTCATTATTAAAATAAGGCACAAGGTGAGGGCAAGACCATTGACCAGGAAGGCCTGAGCACATTCTCCAAGATAGATCATATGTTAGGCCACAAAACAGCCTTAGCAAATTTAAGAAGATTGAAACCATACCAAGAATCTTTTCTGTCTGCAATGGTATGAAACTAGAAATCAATAACAGGAGGAAAACTGGACACAAGTTTGTGGAACTTAAGCATCACACTTCTGAACAACCAATGGGTCAAAGAAGAAATCAAAAGGGAAATCAAAAAATATCTTAAGACAACTGAAAATGGAAACAAAACATACCAAAACTAATGGGATGCAGCAAAAGCAGTTCTAAGGGGAAAGTTTATAGCAATAAATGCCTACATTAAGAAAAAAGAAAGATCTCAAATAAACAACCTAACTTTATTCCTCAAGGAAGTAGAAAAGGAAGAACAACGTCCAAAGTTAGAAGAAAGGAAAAAACAATGATCAAAGCAGAAATAAATGAAATGAAAAACAATAGAAAAACTTCAGCAAAACTAGAGCTGGTTTTTTAAGATAAACAAACACTTAGCTAAACTCAGAAAAAAGGAGAGAAGACACAAATAAAATTAGAAATGATACAAAAGAAATACAAAGTACCATAAAACACTAGTACGGACAGTTACACACCAACAAATTGGATAACCTAGAAGAAATGGATAAATTACTAGAAACACACAACTTACCAAGACTGAATCATGAAGAAATAGAAAATCTGTACAGACCAATAAGTAGTGAGGAGACTGAAACAGTAATCAAAACTTTCCAATGAAGAAAAGCCCAGGACCAGATGGTTTCACCAGTGAATTCTATCAAACATCTAAAGAAGAATTAGCACCAAGCCTTCCCAAACTATTCCAAAAAACTGAAGAGGAGGAAACACTCCCAAACTCATTTTACAAGGCCAGCATAAACCCTGATACCAAAGCCAGATAAGGACACTACAAGAAAAGAAAACTACGGGCCAATATCCTTCATGGATATAGATGTAAAAATTCTCAACAAAACACTAGCAAACTGAATTCAACAGTACATTAAAAGGGTCATACACCATGATCAAGTGGGATTTTATCCCTGGATGCAAGAATGGTCAATATACACAAATTAAAAAATATGATACACCACATTAATTAAATGAAAGACAAAAACCATATGATCATCTCAATAGATGCAGAAAAAGCATTTGACAAAATTCAACATCCTTTCATGATAAAAATATCTACATTATCCATTTTATTGGCTCATAATAATATTTTAAAAAATAGTATGACATCTGCTCTTCTTATTTTGTAGAAAAGCACAAAGAAGTTAACAAAAAAGTGTATCCCATCCCTGGTACCCCACATTGAACTGTTTGTAAAATTAAAAGAAACACATCTATGAGATTAGAAAATTCAAGCTACAAAAAAAAAAATCACATTATACACAGTTATTTACTTGGCTTTTTTCACTTAATATATATTGGTGGTCATTTTTTAACTGCAAGGTAGATACATCTTTCTCTTTCTAACAGCTACATAAAAAATTACTTGTTAGGATGTGCCACGGTTCTCTAAGATGGATATTTTGGGGGTGTTTCTAGGGTTTTGTTTGTTTGTTTGTTGTGATTTTACTATTACCAAAAGAAGAACATCTTTGTACTTACCTTAATGAGTCTTGCCACCATGTCTATAGACAAATCCCTTTTTTTCTTTTTTTTTAATTTGGCCGCGCCGCACGGCTTGCAGGATCTTAGTTCCCTGACCAGGGATTGAACCCCGCCCTCAGCAGTGAAAGCACAGAGTCCTAATCACTGGACCACTGGGGTATTCCCTACAGAGAAATTCTTATGCGTTAAACATATATATGTTTAACAAGTTCATAGAAAAGTTGCACCAAATAACATTCCAACAAAAGTGTTTGAGAGTGCTTGTTTCCCAATATTCCCCAAGCACTGGTTATCAAACATCGTAGTTGTTGCCAAACAAATTATAATTGGTAACTTGAAAAAAAACCCAACACCACAATGGCCCAGTTGGTGTCCTTGACGTGACCTATTAGCTCAGCATGGGGGAGAATCCTCCCCTAACTCCACGCCCCACCCCCAAACTCCTTGAGAGAAAGAGAGACTGGAGGAGCCTTGAGCCCCCTGGAGGTCAACAACATGGAAGCCAAGAATATCAGCAATTTGACCTGAGTGTGTGTTCATGTGCCTTTTGAGGCAGCGCTTCTTCGGACCCAGTGCTTATGGGTGGCATTACCTGGACCCCCAAGAAGATGCAGAGATACCATGGTGGGATATCCAGGATGCTATAAGCCAGGTGGCTACTGCTGAGACCCCTAGGCTGGCCATCCTTCTTCCTGCCTTGGCCACCTTCATGGGAGTTGAGTACACCATCACCTCTCTGCTGAGAACAAGAGAAGAACACATTTGAGCATTTCAAGAGGAATCAAGTGGACTTTTGATGCCGAAACCTCGGCCTCTGTGCACCGGTACTGAATCAAATCTCAGAGACAGAGTTTCGGGTGAATTAGAAAAGAATAACTTTATTATTTTGCTAGGCAAAGGGGGACACAGTGGGCTCCTGTCCTCAAAACCTGTGTGTCCCAACCTGGGAGGATTTGGTGAGGAGTTTTTTTTTTTTTTTTTTTTTAATTGTATAGCTACTTTATTTATTTATTTATTTATTTTTGGTTGTGTTGGGTCTTCGGTTCGTGCGAGGGCTTTCTCTAGTGGCGGCAAGTGGGGGCCACTCTTCATCGCGGTGCGGGGACCGCTCTTCATCGCGGTGCGCGGGCCTTTCACTATCGCGGCCCCTCCCGTTGCGGGGCACAGGCTCCAGACGCGCAGGCTCAGTAGTTGTGGCTCACGGGCCCAGCTGCTCCGTGGCATGTGGGATCTTCCCAGACCAGGGCTCGAACCCGTGTCCCCTGCATTAGCAGGCAGATTCTCAACCACTGCGCCACCAGGGAAGCCCTGGTGAGGAGTTTTATAGCAACGGTTCAAAGGTGGATTTGCTGATAAGATTAGGGTGTGTGCAGGGCCTGCACTCCTTTAATCTGATCTCAGGCAATCTGATGAATTTCTGTGGTTCTTTTAATCTGGCCTCAGGTGATCTTCTTGAGGAGCTTCTCTGGTTCCTTTAATCTGGAATGAAGAATGCTGACATCTTCCATTTATTGGGGGTTTTAGTTCTATAAAGAGCTCAAAAGATATAGTTATGTGTATCCCTTGAGGCTGAACCAGGACCCTGTCCCAAGGAGGCTGCACTATGGTTTCTTGGCGGCTCCTCCCGTGTCTCTGCATCCCCTCCCTTCCTTGATTAGCAACTGTTTGAACCTGCCCTTTGGGACTCAGGGAAGGTCATGGAAGCTGGAGTCTGCTCCCTACAAACAAGGAACGGGGAACACGGAAAGGCTTCCGTGCCCAGGAGCCCCCTAGGGTCCTGCTCAGTTTCACTTTCTGATTTCAACCAGACAGATGGACAGCTTTCCAGAGGCAAGAGCGATGGGATAGAGATAACTGCTGGCTTGCTTGGGATTTCTAGGTCAAAAGACCAGTGATTTTCTATATTATACATCTGTAGCAAGACCTCCACATGCAGTCTGGGGCCAATCAAGAGAGGTGGGTGCCTTGCCTGAAGTCCTGGCAGAGAAGAAACTTTGTGGAGGAGGGAATGGGGGTCAACTCCACGGTCAGGAAATGGGCAGGTAAATGGGGATTCTGGCCCAGAACGGTGTAGCTGCCCTCGCATATGCTCCTACAGGCCAGCCTTGCACCAAAGCCCTCATCACGTGAGTTCCTAGAATGCATTCACTGTGCCTTATTCTTTTTGTCCCAGCTCTAGAACAGTCTGTGTGCTCAGTCTGAACAGTCTGAGTGTATGGATGAATGAATGGATATAACACAAATGTAAATAAGTGCAGGGCATACAGAATGCTCTAGGGTCAATAGCCAAGTTACATTCCTACCAGTTTACCCCCCCCCCCCAATTAACTTTGAATCGTAAACCTTCTCCTCCAACTTATTGGCTATATAGTTTACCAAACTTGGGCAAATTACTAATATTTTTAAGCCTCATTTTTCTGATCTATATAACAGAAATGTCAATAACACCTACTTTGTAGTTGAGGCAGTCCTCCTCCCCCATGGGGTAGAGCACTGGCAAATCTGATCCTAATTCCTTCCCAGTACTCGGGGCCCACATCACTGGCGATGGAGAAAATGGCCCAGCGCACTGAGCCTCCAGGCAGTCGGAGGAGCCCGGGGCCGTGGTCAGGCTTGCTGATAGTGGGTGGACTGAGCCGGCCACAGCACAGCTCTGCAGAGTCACATTGTTCCTGGGCCTCAGAACAGCGTTTGCTCGTTAACCTTCTAGCATTTAGTTTCTGAAACTTAAATGTAAGGATTTTGTCTCTACTCATCTATTTAGCAATGCCTGGAAACAAGCATCCCACAACTGTTCCAGGAAGCATTCCCTGACTTCACTCCACCCCGGCCTCAGACTAGACGAGGCCTTCCCTCCTCAGAGGCATGTTTACTACAGCCCAGAACACACCTCACTACCATCATATGTTTTCTTGTCCAAAAGGCCATAAAGTCCCCAAACTTCTCTTCTCCATCTCCAGCACAGAGTTAGTGCTCATACCACTCTCTGTTGAGCTATAAAATAAATGAACCCACGTATAAAGTAATGACCATAAAGAATTTTTCTCACGGATTTTTAAAAATAAATACTTAACTGGTTAGAATTCTTTGGAAACAACACGCTGATCTTATTTAGACTCCTGAAAAGAAGGAGGCACTGATGCTACTTGGTACTTGGGTCGCACAAGAAGGACGGGTGGCTCTGCCTACGGAGGTCAAGGCCAAGCCAAATATGGCCGGGAGGCTGCTGGAGGGAAGTCTGGAGCACTTATCGCGAGGTTTAGTGAAGGTGTGGCACGGTCAGTGAGCACGACAGCCAGAGCGGGAGAACAGGCTGAGGAAAAGAGGAGGGGCAGAAGGAAAGAGCAGCTGGCTGATTGGCTGGTTGGTTGATTGATGCTGGGTAGGCTACACAGAACAGCAGAGCGCGCAGTTTGGAGTGGGGGAGACGTGGTCTGTCATTCCCCTGCTTGGCAGCCACAGGCACTTCACTTCCCCTCTCCCAGCCTCGGTGTCCCCTTCTAACTCTGGGATGGTTGCAAAAATAATGGAAGTCTGTGTGGCTGCCTGTTACGTGCGCCGGTGATTGAGCTCACCGGGCTGGGCAGGTACAGCTGCCAGCAAACACCTCATACCTTCTCCCAGGACCTCTTGGAATTCTCAGAAAGGTGATGGGGAGGGAAACACTGACTGAGGGAAATGTTAGTTTGGGGTCTTTTTTTTTTTTTCCTATTAAAAGTCAATGACTCAAAGAGTGTTCTCAGCCTGATGACCTCTGAATATTCTAAGTTCTGTCTAGATATCAACTTGGACCATCTGAAGGTTATGGAAACCACTTCTGTAATCGCTTTAAAACAGTTTTCTGGGAAACTGACTTTGTATGAGGCCCCACATGAAAAAAAAATTAGAACTGAGAGTGGGGAAAAACTTCTCTTCGTTGAGAACGGCTGGTTCTTCGCTTTCGATAAGAGCGTGAGACTTCTGTGAAACCCGTCAGTCATGGCTGGTAGAAAGCATAGGGCCTGATCAAAATATATCTTTTGTTGTAAACTACCTTATGCCACTTATGCAAAGCACTGGGACAAAAAATAAAATAAGCAGGTACACAGTGTACCTGAGATTCCTGTGTGTCAGAGATGAGTCACTAGCATATTAAAGACACACATAGAAACAAGTGACATCCCAGAGATATTTTAGAGCAGGGGCTTCTCAGATGGAGGTGGAAGAAGTCCCATCTCAGGGCACATCCGGATACGGGAAGCACCTTTATCCCAGGAGAATCCCTGGGTGGGAAAATTCTGTGACTCTTAGAGCAGCAGAAGAATGCCTACAAATCCCTTTTTGAAGGAAGAATGAACTCTTAACGAAGCTTCCCTGCCAGTGAGCACTGGTGTGAGAAGGGGGGCCATGAAGTCTCCTGGTTGGAATTGTCTATCAACTCAACACACGAGCTGTAATTTCGCCAAAAGCCTTGCTCAAAAGAGGCATTGTGCTGAGGCTTGGCATTTTATAGTGCTTTACAGTTTGCAAAGACCTTCCAATGCATCCTCTCATTTGATTCTCACAACCCAGTTGAAGGATGAGGAGACTGAGGCTCAGTGAGGCTACAATGAGGAGACTGAGGCTTGTCGGAGGTCCCCTTGTAAATGGGAGAATGGAACCCTTCTCTTCTGGTGCCGAGGGCGGTTGCTGGCAGGTGCGTCCCTGTGAGTACAGGGACGGCTCGCCAGCTCCCAGGAGCAGACCAGCAGGGCAGCAGGAGACTCTGCTGCAGAGGGGGCAGCAGTGGGAAAGAGGATTCCTGGGGCGGAAGTGAACTCCTTGGCCCTCTGACTCCATCCATCCCCCGTACAGCCTCCCACTCCCCGACGTGCCCCTCTAGCTTTGCTTCCTAACACTTCCATTCAGCTGACTCTAGCCAGTGGGATTGTCCATATCCCTCCAAACATGGCCTCAATTATCCTGCCTCAGTGCCTTTGCTCACCCTGTGCTCCCTACCTGATCCCCACGACCCTGCTTCCCCTAAACCTGCCTTCAATGAGCTCAATGCCTCCTTTTCCTTCACCTCTTCTGCTTCCCCCACCTGATATGATTGTCCTCCTTGTACTCCCAACACATCTTGTCGCTCTGTTATGTAATTCACCATCTTCTCCCTTGTATCAGAAATATTTTTTTATACCCCGCTTTCCCCTAGCTAGGCCATAAGCTTTCAGGGTGGGGAAGCTGTCTTCCCCATGTTTATAGCCCTAGACGATTCTAACAAAGCAATATGCACTTGAAAACCAAAAACATCTCAGAAAACGGCCTCTTAATCTGGGTGCTGAAACTGAGGCTTTGAAGAAAATGACAAGACAGGCCACTGAAAAAAAGTCAGATATGTGTCCAGACTCCTCCACTCCCCACTGGCCTCAGGTGAGCTGAAGAGGTGGAAAACATCACAGCCTTCAGAAAATGTAGTCTTCAACTTATCTCCCAAGATTTTTTTTTTTTTTTTTTTTGGCTTCCATAAGGTAGTGGCAGAAGTGTTTAAAAAAAAAAAAAGGCCCCAAATGGAGTCACTTATGCTAAGCCCCATGTCGGCAAACCAAGACTTAATATCTAACCTAACTGCAGTTTCAGTCTCTCCCAGGAATGTAACCTTTAACCAGTCAGTCTGGAATTATCTGTTCAGCACTAGCGAGCTGATCTGCCTGGTAGACACCTGCTTTCAGGAAAGTGACCTCGCCAGAAACAATCCACTCTGATAGAATAACTTCCTTGCCCTGCCTCCTTCTGCCAATAAAACTCTTCCATTTTGTACAGCTCCTCAAAGCTCCTTTCTATCTGCTATGATGGGATGCTGCCTGTTTCATGAATCATTGAATAAAGTCAATTAGAGCTTTAAATTTACTCCGTTGAATTTTGTTTTTTAACAGAAGGAATTCTGAGGAGAAGAGAGGAGATTTCTCTCAGGTGTCTTCCACAATATTCCAGAAGAGATAGTCAGGGTCTCTTTACCAGAAGGCTGACCAGCAGTGGGCAGGGTCTGACAGCCTGGCTCCAGGCGATAGTTCGGAGGGCCCAGCCTAGGTTCGTGGGTGGCACCTGTCCCACAGACACCATGGCTGCGCCTGGTGGGGGGAGGCTCTTTCTGGCTACGATGGGCAGAGGGTCCCCACTCAGTCCCCCCTGTTGTTTTTAGGTGGCCAAAATAGGTTGGAGAGAATGGTGGGACCAGGGCTCAAGGACGAGCTACAGAGGCCTCCAGATGGGTTACTGTCACTTTACTTCTCTGGGCCTCAGTTTCCTCATCTGTAAAATGGGAACAGAGGTGCATGCTTCATTGGCTTGAAGGTAGAAAATAAAGTACATAAAGTGCCTGGGGCATACTGGTTATTCAGTAAATGTTAGTTCTCTCTCTCTCTCTCTCTCTGCTTCCCTCTCTCTTTCTCTTTGTTTTGCTTCAGAAAGGGCTTCTGATCAAAGAAATCATAATGCTGAGAAACCTGCAAAACAAACATTTAGATTCAACAGAGTAAAGCAAAGAGGACCTTTCAGCTCTCCCTTCTTCCTTTGTAATTCATTCATAGAGTTTAGCACCCAGGGAGGAATCTTTGCCTTTGTGAGGGTGAGGTTGGGAGGACAGCTCTAATAATCGAAAGTCTTACCTAGAACATGAGTCAATGTCCTTAGCACTAAAAATGAACCGGCATTAGGACTTCATGCTGGGACCCCCTCCAGGCGTCTTTCCTCCTTTCTGCTATCCCACCCCACCCCTTATGCTTCCCTCTCTTCTACCAGCGCTCACCAAGGGCTCGGGGTGCTCACAGCTGGTGATGGCAGAGTTCATGGCCGCTTGGGGTCTTCTTTTGGCTTCCTCTCAGAACAAAAAAGAAGTGAAGTTGCTCCAGGAGAGGAAGATTAACGTCTCACCGCCTGCCAAAATAATCAGAGAAAGACGAGGATCTGGGCCAGCTCCGGGGAGTGTGGGGCCTCCAAGCCCCACCTGCCAGTCTGCAACAGACTCCCCCTCCAGCCCTCTCTGGTCACACCGCAGGGGACCAAGGTGACTTCAGTGGCAGGGAATGTTTCACAATTTGCTAAGTATGGGTAATTGCAGAGAAGTTAATGATTCCTCTTGGTACCGAGGAAACAAATCAGGGTGCAGGCTATTGGGATGTGGCAGGAGAGCACTTTCCGGAAGCCAGGTTGCCAGGGGCAGGAGACGAGGGGAATGAGGGTGAGGCTCTGGGCTGAACATAGAGGCTTTTCTGTTTTCTAAAGCTGATTTCTAGTGACTGGTTGAGCCGGAACGAAAGCATTGCAAAAGTAGCGCAAGTAGCCTGGCCCCTGAGATGCACTAATGCAGTCATTAGCGAGGAAAAGGTATTACTGCTGACCTGGGAGAGGCCACTAAGGCTCATGGCGGGAGCAAAGGCCTCAGGTGAGAGATGGAGGAAAAAAATGCTTCTAATCCTTGGGTGCTTGTCTCCCTAATACCCAGAGACTTCTAATAACCCCCCTTTCAGAGAGACAAGTCCAGGAAGGCATAGTCTTGCTCTTATTCTGCACAGGGCACTAAAACGCTCCTCCAAAACTCTCAATAAACCCCACTCTATTAAGTCCAGTGCA
The DNA here is from genome assembly GCF_949987535.1 of Balaenoptera acutorostrata. Classification (NCBI taxonomy): domain Eukaryota; kingdom Metazoa; phylum Chordata; class Mammalia; order Artiodactyla; family Balaenopteridae; genus Balaenoptera; species Balaenoptera acutorostrata. The sequence goes on along the minus strand of NC_080070.1, from coordinate 18,601,459 downwards.
AGCAAATACCTGCTATTCATAAAGATGGAATGTTCTGGAATGGGTAGCACTGGGTCTCAAATTTCGGGAAACACACAGTGGGACACACGTAGACGTTGATGGGAGTCGGTCCAAGAGGAAGCCCTGAAAAACACTACAATGAGAAGTCTGACAAGGGAGGGGACAGAGCTGATTTAGGCTGTAACAGAAAAACCAAGGTTAGAAGAAGAGAGTCAAAGGTCACTAATTACTGAATACTTAACTGTGCACTGCACTACACCTTTTTTTTTTTTTTATCTTACTTAATGTTCACAACAAACTAGCATTCACATCCTTATTTTACAGGATTAAAAATCCTGTAAATTCAGATTTTTTTAAGATTAAGAAATTCGGGTGTCGATGGGTTAAGCTATTTGCCCAAGATTCATAGCAAATGCAGGAGCTGAGATTCAAACCCAGACAGTCTTGTTCCACAGCCCACGGGGCTCAAGGAGATGCCCAACGGAGACAGGCAAGCGCCCTGGGTCTGAAGATGCGCAGGGTGAGGCTCAGAGGAGATGGTCCAGGGAGTGTGGCCGGAGGGGCTTCCCCGTGCTACCTGGAAAGGAAACACAGATCCTCTACAAAAGGCACTAGGGGCTCCAGGTTCACCTGAGAAGGGAAAGTGAGGCTGCTCGGCTCCAGGCGGCATGGGTCCTGCAGCTGTTGGGGTCCCCTGAGCACACTAAGTGTGCAGTTCCCAGGGCGGGTGAGGCAGGAGGTAAGGAGAGAGACCAGGTGCCAACATTCACGTGGCCAGTGAACAGCACAAGCTTCGGCTGATGCTCCAGGAAGGCCTGGCTGGGGGGTGCGGGGGTCCGAGGGGGGGCTGCCTGCACTACCCCCAGCCCCCCTACCCTCACAGACCTGTGGGCACAGGCAAAGTTGGGGTCACGCTGGACATCTCTTTTCCCCGTCACCTTCTAGGACGGCACGGAGGGAGGGGGCTTCTCAGACCCTGCCCTCCCCACACTGAAGGTCCTTCCTCACTCCACTTCGCCCTTCCCTCTCCCTGCCGTTTGCGGGGGTGTACAATTAAACTCCTCTGTAACGTGAGATAAAATGGTGCGGGGTTAGCTACACAGCTGAGGCAAAGCAGAAAGATGGTCTCCTGTCACCCCTTCGTTTGGTTGCCTGTACAGTGTGTTCAGAGCCTTCCTCCCTCTTTATCCTCGGGTTCTCTCTTCTGAGCCTGACACTCTTTGTCTCACACGGTTCTTTGTACAGGTCCTCCCAGCGTTCACCCTTTGGCTTGCGGTCACTGCTGCTGTCCCCACCGTGCTCAGCAGCTCGGAGGAGGAGCCAAGCCAGTCCCTTTCCTTTTCCTCCACCTTCCACGCCGTAGAAGTCACTTCCAGGGAATTCCCTAGCGGTCCAGGGGTTAGGACGCAGCAATTTCACTGCCGAGGGCCCGGGTTTAGTCCCGGGTCAGGGAACTAAGATTCCGCAAGCCGCGCGCCTCGGCCAAAAAAAAAAAAGAAAAAGAAGTCACTTCCACAAACTAGTCCCTCCACTCATCATTGGCCAGGCCCGGCTTTGAAACAGGAGGGAAGGGGGCAGGGCAGAACCTTCAAACAAATGACATAGCCCTTGAGGATATGACATAAACCGGCTAGAACCTACCAGGTCCAAGATGGCTGAAGATTCGACTCCCAGTAGCCCTTGAGCCGCGCTCTACGCTCATTATAATATATTAACATGCTAATGACACACCCACAGGCGCCATGGCGGTTCTGAGGCCGACCCTAAAAGGCCAAAAAGTGGGCGTGGTCCATTTCCTGGAAATCCCCGCCCCTTCTCCAAGATAGTTGAAATACTCCTCCCACTCATTAGCCTATGAAATACCCAGCCCATGAAAACTAACCGCCCCATATTTCGGGGCCTCTCGCCTTCTGAGATGGCCCACACTCTGTCTGTGGAGTGTGTTTCTCCCATGGCTGCTCTCACTTTCGGAGATGACCCCATGCCCTGGGGCCACTCTTGCCTTTTGAGACTGTCCGCATTCTATGGAATGTGTATCTCTCTAAATAAATCCACTTCTTACCTATCGCTTTGTCTCTCACTGAATTCTTTCTGCACTGAGACATAAAGAACCTGAACTTCAGTAGGTCCTGAGACCAGGTGTGTGATTTTAATTAAAAGACAGTGGGTTCAAGTCCCAGTCTGGGTTTTGGCTGGGTTCAAGTCCCATCTGAGTTGTGCAGTTTCAGCTTCTGCTACCATTTCTCACCCCAAAGCCACGGTGGTACCTGCAACTCTCCCACGGCCTCAGCTGCCCCAGCTGGTGGTCCTGCTACCCCATACACACACCAGCCTGAGGTTCGCCACACACACCCAACACATTCACATTTGATTATTTATGACGCTGTGTTTCAAGTTACGGAAATCTTGTTCTAATAATTAGCTCTCGCAATGAGAGAAATTGATTTTAAGAATATGGAGTCTCTCTGGGAACCCATGATCTTTCCTCAAACACGTGAAAGAGTTAAAACTCTTCCATTACATTTGCACACATAAACTTCTAATCCCAAATCTGAGGCAGTTCCTCAGGCCCCAGCCACTTTGGGAGGAGAAAGGCACTGGACATCTCCATATGTAATGCATAATGGCCCCACCGAAAGCACCATCTTTGTGTGGAGTAAGCTACACAGGGAGGCTTGACCTGGACCTTTTCACCGTTGAGGTCAGCTAAATTGGCTGTTGGCTGTCATAGGAGGGAATCTGCCAAGAGACAGCCATGGGGCAAGTCACACCTGACAGCAAGAATGAAGGAGGCCAGCAGGGTTTCTCAGAAGGTCAAGCTAAACTCAGGGTGCACCTCTTGGTTTTGCCATTGAGAATCCGTTTAGCTTCCCCTCATTTTCCTCTTGGGAACCATCCTGACCCACAGCAACCAGTCCATGGGCTTCAGGCAGAGTTTACTCTGCCCCGTGGTGCCCTGCATGAGGGTGAGGGGCCAGCTGGAGCACTGCAAACTCCTGGCCACAGCCTTGGATTAGCAATGGTCATGGCAACCAACCAGAGACAATAGATGCAATGGAATTTCGCTGGGACTCTGAGGAGAGAGGCATTCTCTCTCGCTAAACCTGAACCTAAAGGATGCTAGTCTGTAGCTGCTGACAGGCATCTCATGATACATAGACCAGGTCCCAGTGATCTTTGAATCTATACATCAAGCCATACACCTCTGCTAAAAAGTCCTCTTCTTGGCTTAAACAAATTTGATTTGTGTTTTCTGTCATTTGCAACCAAACAACCAATCCACAACTTATACTTTTATCTCCAGTCCTAGACTGGTTCTAGAATAACATACAACATTTGCCAACTGTTTACCCTTCACCAACAATGATTGTTAAACTTCAAGGGCATTAAAAATAACTTAAACATCGATTCCAATGCTGACGACCTCAACATATTTCTACACAACAGAATCAATTGTCTAAAATGTGACAAAAACAACCCAAGAGAGTATTGAGGAAACAATTTAAAGACTACTTGTCTCTGAGATGCTTCATTCAAATGAAAACCTAATTCGTTAATCTTATACTCTTGATGTGAAAGGCCAAGAAACCAACATTAGTCGTGGAGGCTGGGGGTTTCTAAATCTTTATCAAGCTCTGACTTGTTTTAACAGAAATTGAAGGTGTAGAATTTTAGGTTTGTATCTGCAAACTTATTTACTTCAAATTTTGATACATGCAGCTTGGGAAAGCTGCCTCAAGTGGATTGTGGCTTTTAATTTATGACCTCCTGGTCTAAATAATTCCCATACTCATGCTTAATTAAGTCCCCATTTATAATGCAGGGATTGGCAAACTATGACTCATAGGCCAAACCTGGCCCATGGCCCATTTGTGTAAATAGAGTTTTCTTGGAACACATCGATGCCCATTCATTTATATATTCTCTATCGTGGCTTTTATGTAACAAGGGCAGCGTTGAATAGTTGTGACAAGCCAGAAAGCCTAAAATAATTTATTACCTGGCCCTTTATAGAAAAAGTTTGCAGATTCTTGCTCTAGGACACCAGTCCGAAAACTTTAAACGTCTTCAGCATATACTTTTTCATCTATAATTATACAATGGAGGTATGATTTAAATAAATAAATTTAAACAAAGTATAACTAAGAACTTTTAAAAAATCTTATTTTCTGGACTTCCCTGGTGGCACAGTGGTTAAGAATCTGCCTGCCAATGCAGGGGACACACGTTTGAGCCCTGGTCCAGGAAGATTCCACATGCCGCAGAGCAACTAAGCCCGCGAGCCACAACTACTGAGCCCACATGCCACAACTACTGAAGCCCAGGCGCCTAGAGCCCGTGCTCTGCAACAAGAGTAGCCCCCGCTCGATGCAACTAGAGAAAAGCCTGCATGCAGCAACGAAGACCCAATGCAGCCAAAAATAAAATTTTTTAAAAAATCCTATTTTCTCTTCTTTTTTTATATATCGTTTTCAGATTCTTTTCCATTATAGGTTATTACAATATATTGAATATAGTTCCCTGTGCTACATAGTAGGTCCTTGTTGTTTATTTTATATACAGTAGTGTGTATCTGCCCTATTTTCTCTTCTTCAGTTGATATCAGTCTTTGCTTTTCTCTTCCAAAGCTCAACATACTACGAGCTTTCCTTTGAGTTCACTCTTCCAGAGCCCAGGTATGATTCCAGGGCTTCTTGACAGCAAGAGTCACATGTTCTGGCTTAATAGGAACATATCAGGCAATTTGCCAGTTATAATCTTTTTTCTCTGTTCTTGTGTAACTGAATGCTTCTGCTAACCCTTCAGCTTGTCTCTGTCCCTCTGTGTCCATGTCCTTCTGTTGGGCAAGCCAGGCCCAGGGAAGAATATCCAGGTGGGGTCCCAGGAGACAGGGCTGGACGCCTGGATGAGATGGTACTGACCTGGGGGCTGCTGACTGTAAAACCAAAACCTGAAAGCAGCTTTTGGAGAGTGGGGTTGAAAACCATTACTCTAATACAACCAGGCAGATTCCAAAGTTAGAAAACAGGTTGCCAAAGTTTAGCTGCTGCTCCAAGCTGCCCCTTGCCCTGCAGCCAGCTTTGGTGTCTTTATCATTCCAGCTCTTCCTACGGCACCCTCTGCTACCCCTGCTGCCGGGTCAATGAGACTTGGAGAAGAGGGTGGGGCTGGATGGGCAGAGACCAATGAAAGCCAGATGGGTTCTCATGCAGAGACACCTCTGGCATGAGAGGTCCTGGGTTTACAGACTCCATCAGCTTGAAGTGCCCTATCTGACCTTTTCCCCAGGCCTGAGCACCATTCTGCAGCCTTCTTGGGTCACCTCGTGACCCACATATTCCAGAGGGCAATATTCCAGAGCCCTTCTTGGTAACTCATAACTCACCCTGCTACTGCCTGGCCATTAGAGGATCTGGGAAATCAGAGGATGCCTGGTAGCTATAAATCAAAGGCTATGAGTTAGCGTCCTTAGTTGCAAGCAACAGAAACTGACTCTGACCAACTTAAGCAAACAATGGGCAGTTATTTGAACAGCACTGGTAGCTCAGTGAATGAAGAGTTGACCAACCAGGAGTTGGGAAGGATAGCAGTAGTGGGTCTAGGGTCACAGCAGAAGGAACACGGACTTTCTCTTTCAGGGTATTACCGGCGGGTAACTCAGCCCCACCCACTGTCTCTTCCTTGTGCCATCACTCAGAAGTCAGACTCCAAGGAGACGGGATCTGATTGGGCCCGCCTGGGCTATGTGCCCACCCCTGCAGGCAGCCCACGGCGTTAGGGTGGAGGTGGGGTCCTGCAGCTGGCAGCTCTCTGGGAGGCGTAGAATGGGGAAGGGGCAGTTTTTCCAAAGGAAAGGGAAGAAAGGCAGGAGGAAGATGCAGGAAGGAGGCGGCCACTCGGCACCGTCACCATGGTAGGGAGCATCCTGGGTGGAGGAGCCCAGCAAGTTTTCCCACGCAAGTTGTGTGCTACTGCAGCAAGTGAACCGGCCACGTGGTCAGGAGGCAATACAACCATGGAGTGGGCCTCCTCCCTATGCTCCTGCCACGCAGAAGCGCTTTCCACCTCTACCCGCCACTAAGCACGCACCTGGAAGGGGATTATCTGCTGCCTTCCCCACTTCCCCAAGAAACAGAAGTTTACTGTAGCTGGTACACCCTGGTTCTGCACTATTAATGCGTGTTTTCTGTGCAGATATTTTCCTCTCCCCACTCTCCACCTATTCTAGGTGACACAGCTCTAAGGCAAGCAGGCAGGAACCCTGAACTGATCAAGTTTTAGAACAACACAGTTAATTTCTTGCACCCCTTGATTTTCCAGACTGCGAGTCCTACCCTCCAGCGTGGGAACTCACCCGGCTGGCTGAGGCTCCTCAGGCAGGGGCCACTGATCACAGACCCGAAGGAGCGCAGTTCACGACCACGGGGAGCCGGATAGAATCACACGCAGCGACGCGGAGCCTCTCGACAACAGGGTTCAGGGTGACTCCCCGGGCTGCAAGAGGGGGAGGGGCCCACAGAACACTAAATGGCTTGAGCAGATCCAGGGCCAACGGCAGGACAAAGAGAGGGGGTGATGCAGACTGTTAAAGGCTGCGGACCAGATTCAGTCCTGATTCACAGGAAAAGACTAGAAAAAGAGGGGCATGGAGGATGCAGTTTAAGCCCCCTATGCCAGACTTGGCATTTCTAAAAGAACTGACCTCTTCCTGCAGAGGGAAGGGGCCATTCCAAGAGGCCCCTAGGGCAGAGGGGTGTTTACCAGAACGAGCGGCACTGGCTGGTACCAGGCAGGTGTCACCGGCCACCAGGCGGGAAGCGGGGCACTTTACTGGAGGGGCCCTCAGTGCCCACCAAATGGCAGGGGCCAGGCCCATTGCAGAAACTGAGTACAGGGGAGGATTCTGAACCCACAGCAAAGCTGGAGCAAATGAGGCATAGTTCCAAGACAGCTCTTCAGAATGTAGGGCCTGTGAGGGTCCTTTTTGTCTGTGCTTCCAGGAGTTTCTGCCATTTCAAGGGCAACTTGACCCACAGACTCATGAACTCTCAGCTAAAAGTGTGGAAGTGAGGTGTGTGCTTGGGAAGGTCTCAGGAGACCAGGGGCACAGAGCTCCCACACGATCCTAGCCCCAGCTGACCCCATACCCCTGCGATGGCAGCCAGCTGAGGCCCAGGGACAAAGACTGAAAGAAGCAGATGCGGCTGGAGACTGGGGGCAGGAAGCAGCCCATGTTTACTTGCTGCCTTTAAGGCAGAGACCCCAGGGAATAAGGCACCCCCTTCAGGTGAGACACTCAGAGGCTTATCCAGATTCAAGACAAGTTCTGCTGGGCCCCTTGGTGGGAAGGAGAGGAGGAGGGGCGGGCACGGTGCCAGGAGGGGGAGGAGAGCTCTTTGCCCAGGATCCAGTCTCAGCCAGCTGTCCTGAGAGACCCTGGGGAGTGGCTCACCCACAGACCCAGGCACAGTTTGTGCGGGGCAGAACCAGTGTCCGCTCCCCGCCCCTTTCTTTGTTGGGACATAAGACTTATTAGGAAGACTCTGTGGAAGAATGATGTTTTGGAAATAATAATAGTGCTAGATTCCTCAGGCAAAAAAAAAAAAAATCACTATTTATAAAGGGAAGGATTTCACCCTGCAGGTAGTTGAGGGGTCGATGATGAGGGGAAATGGAGAAAGTCAGAGCCTTGGGGGGGTGTCTCCAAGAGGTGGCTGAGCTCCACTTCCTGAGGGAGAGTCCAGCAAGAGGACAGCAAGACCCAGAAGGGACCATCTGCATGACAGGTCCAAGTGGCAGGGACCCACACTCCACCCTCCCAGGTCACTGAAGCAGCTGAATGATTCCTGGATCCTCGAGCCAGAGAATCAGAGAATCAGAGGTGATCATGATGGCTGATGGGCCTGAAATGACAAGAGCCTTCTCGTGGGGACATACGTGAACGGAAGAACATGGACCAGAGAGACAACAGACACCTCCGGGGACACCTGAGAGCACAGGTGGCTCTGGGCCAAATGGGGCCTTCCCTAAAGCCTAGGCACTACCCACGTGCTCCAGAATTTAGCCACAAACTCCAGGAAAGGGGGAAACCCCAATCCAAAGGTTAAACATCTGCCATCCCGGTAGAATGGAGGGTCACAATAAAAATGAGCGTTTTCTACTTTTGGCCCACCTGCATTTTTCTAATTGAAATTCATACTGTTATGGACACCGTAAGGAGAAAGGAAGGCTGAGCCTCTGCATAAGTAGAACATTTCTCCAGGAGTAGCAACTGTGGCTGTGTGGGCCACGGGCAAAGCAGAGTCAGTGTTTGTCTTCCCCACACGCCACCTCCGTGCTCAAATCAGGGACTAGTTATCATGGAGGGTGCCCGTGGCTGGCCCTCCATTGCACCATCCCCAATGTTGTACTGGAGACAGTGGTGTCCTGGCACTGGGTCCATTGTAGTTCCTCTGCTATCCAGGGGTTGATGGCAGCAGAGGGGGTGGGAGCCCAGGTCTGAGGACCCCACCCAGCTCCTGTATGTCCTCCCCACTCGAGTGTGGGCACCGGCTCCTCTTTGTGAGCCAGCTGCAGCAGTTGTGGGAGCCCAGAGCCGGAGACCTGCTAAGATCTGTGCTATACGCTGAATGTTTGTGCTCCCCCCAAATTCATATGTTAAATCCTAATGCCCAATGTGATGGTATTTGGAAGTGGGGCCTTTCGGAGGTGATTAGGTCATAGGGATGGAGCCCTCATAACTGGGATTAATACCCTTATAAAAGAGACACCAGAGAGTTCCCTCGCGCCTTCTGCCATGTGAGGACACAGCAAGAAGATGGCCGTCTATGAACCAGCACATGGGTCCTCACCAGACACTGAAACTGCCAGCACCTTGATCTTGGACTTCTTAGCCTCCAGAACTGTTGTTAAAGCCACCGGTCTGTGGTATTTCTATTATTACAGCCCAAACAGAGTAAGACAATCTGGCATGTGTGGAATTCCCTTGTGATTGGCTTTACAAGAAGAGAGTGGCTTTGGCCTCTGGGCTTTTCTTCGCTCAATTTCTCTCAATAGGAGTTTGACCTAAATACTTTTTGCACGTGGTATCCATCTTCTCGTCCATCATTTCTAAGGGGGCTGAGTAGCAGTGGAGCTTGGGCTACACATTAAAGTTGCTTCTCCGGAGAGGCACACAAGGTGGCTGTCATGGGTGGTTTCTGCCCAGCTCTGACCAAGACCCACGTGAACTCAGTCCTCCACTGAATGCCAGCCTGGCAAGATGTTCAAAGGCTGATTTCAGGGCCCACTAGTGTGAACATTGCTTCTCCCTTTTTTGCCTCCACCTTCTTTTCTTTCTGGGAAGTAGAATTCTAGATTATGAAAGCTGAAAGGAACTATAGAAGAAACTAAGGTCCAGAGAAGGAGGGAACCTGCTTGGTCCACGCACCTCATCTCAGTGAATGACACCAGCATCCACCAATACCCAAGCCAGAGCTCACTTCACCATATGCAAGTCTTCCCAAGTTCTACCAAATTCCTCTTCTACAATAAATATATCGCATGTGTGTCCAGTTCTTCAATGGTAGCAAGTATATTAATTTCATCTAAGCCAACTTCATCACATCAACTCTTCAAACATAAATCTAGTCATGTCATTCTCCTTTTTAAAACTCTTTCTTACTCGCCTGTGCCCCGCAGATACAGTAAAATGAACACTTAGCCTGGCCTATGATGTCCTTCAGGATTCTGCTCCTCCAAGCCCCATTGCTCCCTGTCAGAGTGCCTGGCACACACAGGAGGTCCTCCATGAAGAGCAGTCGGATTGAATCCCATTATCCAGGCCTATTCAGTATGTCTCAGTCAATAACTTGTGGCTGTGAACTCTTGGGCCAGGTCTTTGTCCGCAAAGAGGTGGATCCCAACACCTCCCCTTCCACAGTCCACGGGTCCTGGCTACAACACCATAGGGGACGCCTGAAAGCACGGGTTCCGGCCTTCTCTGCCTGAGCCCAGGATCGACACCATGAGATGGACTACTGGTCAAGCAGCCCGCAGGGCATGAGATGCCGCTGCCACAGGGGGGAGGAACTGGGCTGGGTTTCCTCTAAAACTTTAGGAATCTCATCTCCATTGCAGAGGATGACACAGCCCCTCAGAGAGGGGCATAGCTTAACCAAGGTCTTTGGCCTCCATGCTGGTTTTAAAATGTACCTGGGATTTTGCTTTCATTCAGGTAAGATGAGGCCGACAGATCAGGAGATGACTGCCATTGAAAAGGTAGTTTGTTACTCACAGTTCCCAAGAAGGGGGGCATGGCCCACCACGTAGGGCCACACAGAGAGGCACCTGAGTCAGTCACGGGGCAGAATGAGGGAGGGGAAAGCTTGGGCAAAGGCCTGTCTTGTGTTTTTTGCAGGAAGGAATGAGTGAGGCAGGGTAAGTAGCTGAACAGGCTAAAGATTGGTTAGTGTGAATAATTCTAGGGGGCTCTGGGGCTTAGGTGCTGTCACCACTTGTGTGGTATCTTGCCCTGGGAGGATTAGGGCAGGGGGATGGATGGTGGCTTGGCCAGATGAAGGAGGCGGCTGAGGGTACTGCTCTGGATTGGATGGTTTGCATATGAAAGGCACACTCACAGGTGAGCCATTTGCTATCTCTAAGAATTGGCTAGCCCTGAGAAGGGCAGTCTTTCTCTGGCTAGTGAGCCCCAAATGCCAGGAAACAGGAAACTATAGTTAATACAATACTAGATGGAGAGGTTTTAAGTGTCTCACAGGCTCACTGCTTGCCAGAGCAGCTCCTTGGGGGTGTTACCTTTGCCCCCATCCCCTTTGTAATGACCCCAGAAGTCCGTTCTTCCATGAAAACGGCTCATGGAGAAGGACCATGGAAGGCTTCTGGGAGAGAGGAGTGAGAGTCCTAAATAAAACATTTCCTTGCCATCCTTTTTAAACAAGATTTGCAGTTTGGTGGGAAAAAATAGACTGATGTTGGAGCGGAGGTAGAAGGAGAGAGGTGCCAGAGAGCTCAGAAGAAAGTGGCTACAAGACGGCTTAGAGCCCAGGAGGGTCCCTGCGGCTTGAGTCACCTGCTCCTTAGTCACTTGGCTTTTGGTCTGGGATCAAACTGGACAGTCGCAAAGGTCAGTCCTTGCTGATGTCTGTCTCCTTCCCTCCCTCAGATCTGCTCTGGGCTGGAGCAAGGCATGTAGAGAACTGGGAAGTGGGGGGCGGATACAGCTGCTGCTATCAAAGCAGAGGCACAGGGAATTCCCTGGCGGCGCTCTTACTGCCGAGGGCGTGGGTTCAGTCTCAGGTCAGGGAACTAACTAAGATCCTGCAGGAAAAAGAAAAAGGAAAAGAAAAGAAAAAAAGGCAGCACAATCAGGCTTAGCGACTTGGATTTGTGGAGAAGGAAGATATTAAGGGATTGCGTCAACAGCTCTGAAAACTATAAACAGGAGGGGGGGTGGGAGGGGGTCGTTCTGTCAGGGCGACTGAGGAGTGAGCCCCCCAATGCTGAGCTCAGGGGTCTAGTCAGTTCCATGTCTCACGGAATCTTCTTTGCAGGAAACTTGCACACACCTGCATAAGTCTACACACCTTTCTCCTGATACTGTCTGGTTTCGGTTTGGGGTGTTTTCTTTCCCGGGATCATGAAAGGGCTGGACCTTTATCTGCCCTGTGTCTGTGTCCTGGAAAAGTCCAAAAGCCGCTCTGGTTGCTGCAGGGGACGTGAACGAGTTTCCTGAGCAACTCCACTCGCTGGGCTGACACTCAGAAGAATTCGGGGGGTAGGCTCAGAAGTCCCCAGAAGGGGTCTAAGAGGCCCTGGGCCACCAGGTCAAGCATACTTCTTCTAAGACAGTCTGGTAAAAGTGACTGCAGTGGCCAGGACACCCTCATTGACCAGAGGGCTCTGGTGGGCGCTGTGGGTGTGTGTTTGGAGGATGGGGGCAGGGGAAGGATGATAAACTTGAAATGGTGGAGCAGGGCAGGTAGAAATCAAAAGGCATCGTAATGGTAGGTTCAGCGGTGGCTGTTTGGGGCAGGCATGTTATATTTTAGGCTTAGGGACTTCCCTGGAGGTCCCATGGTTAGGACTCCGCGCTTCCACTGCAGGGGACATGGGTTCAGTCCCTGGTCGGGAAACTAAGATCCCACATGCTGCGCGGCTGAAAAAAATTTTTTTTCGGCTTAAACCATACACTCTGTAAGTGTATGTGGGGGCTCAGAAGCTGGCGAATCAGGAGTACAGTGTAATAGTCTTGGCATAAAATGATCAAGTCATGGCGGAAGCATTTGAATAAACCTAGACCCAGGCCAGGACAACCCTTGTAATAAGAGCCTCCTGACGGACCTGTCGCTCAGGTCTTACCTTCCCTCTTGTCTCAGAAATGGCAACCACCAGCCCTCACAAGGTATCCTTCCCCACAGCGAAGCCCTGACCCCGTTATTTCCTGAACCCAAAGTTAGTTGTTTTAATGCAACGCAGCATCCTGCTCCCCAACACTGAAAAATGACTAGCCTGGCACTCCGAACTGTCACCATGCCTCCAGCAATTAGCTTAGAACGTGTTCCCAGACCAATGACCACTCTGGGAACCCAGATTGGGCACTTGGCCCTTTAGAGAATAAAAGAGATGATTCGAATCCAACCAAATGGCTTTGGGAGGGAACAAAGAAAAAAGTCCTGCGGGGAGGGTTGCATTTGTGCCGGATCTTGTTCGGTCAGGGAGGGCTTCGTAAAGGAGGCTGGGCTGGGAGGGATGCTGTGGGAGGTTGTGCAGTGGGAGAACCGGAGGGGCTGGTGCTGAAGGCACAGAGTTACACGCCTGCCCTCTCTGTCCATCGCCCCCCGCCTCCCCTTGAAGCGGCTCCTGTTGCCATTCAAAGGATGTTTCTGTGGGGTGAAACCATGTCATGGTTCCGATGGATGGCACTTTGGTTGATTTTACACTAGATAACACACTTTCTTCCATAATTGTTTCCTGGCATAGAGATAAGGGAGTTGCTTCACTCAACTCTAGGATGCCCAATGGAAGATGAAACAGATCCATATACCAACTTGGGGACGGTGGGAACTGTCGAGTGCCTTCACGGAGATCATTTGGGATGTTCTGTGATAGAAATGCCTGTGGGGTTTTCTGCCCCGAAATATGTTTTTTGCAGGGCTGGAGGGCTGCTGTCTTTGGCATCAGTTCTCTTAATTCCGGCAGTTCCTCAGAGTCTCTCTAAGGACCCCTAGGACCCAGGCCGCTGCCCTCCTCCTTTCAGCTCGGACATCATCAAGGCAGGCTCAGGCCACTCTCTGGGCTCTGATGCTGAATGGGGTGTCAGCTAACAGGCTGCACTGTGCTGACCTGTCCCTGGGGGCAGTGGTGCAGTCTGGAGTTCCAGAGGGTGAGCACGCCAGCACACTGTGAGCTCTCTCCGTGCAAGGGGGACACACCAGAGCCCTCAGCTCTCGTGCAACTCCTGAACCCTCTGAGGATGGCTTCCACGGGGCAGTGAGCGCCTCGGTCGTGGGTGCTCACCTGGCTGGCTCCGCTGTCTTCGCCTGTGCTGACCCTGTGGGTGGATGGCCCCGGGGAAGCAGGGGAACAAGGTCTCCCACACCGCTCCTTGCTCATGCCCTTCTCGCTGTTCAGATTTTGCAGAGGATGCGGTAGGTATGATAGGAAGACAGTAGAGCTGGGGGCATCGTGGCTGCAGGGAACTGCTGCAAGCAGAGAGTGCCAGCAGGGAGTGTCCCCGACCCTAGTCTTACCACTGAGGGCAAGTGGGGTCGCTGTGTGGTAAGTAGCACTCGAAGACTAAAACCCACCGCTGCGCTCCCAGCCAGTGTTCTCTGGACTGACCCAGACAATTCCTCCCCTGTTCCCTACTTGGGGCCTCCTTCGCTTTATCCCCTTGCAGTCTGCCAGAGCCTATGTGATAGAGAACGAGGGGAGCAGTGACACCCAGTGGAGGAATCATCACCGTCTCTCTCCTTCCTGGAGACAGGAATTGGCCTGCCTTCTGCTTGGCCTGAATCCTGAACAGATCTCGCCTTCCCAGGACTGGGCTTGAGTCCTGTCCGTGGTGCTGACATCCCAGGGTGGGAGGAAAGGCAAGCTGACTGGAAGGTGCTGGAAGGGCCTCACATGTGACCTCTGCTGCCTCGAGGGAAGCCCACGGGGCCACGCCTGGCTCCAAGCGCCCCTCCCAGGACCAGTCCATTTCTCTCCACCCAGGGAGGTGGCTCTACACAGGAGGAGGCACGTGGGGCTGATGGACGAGGCTGGCCTGGGGACACAGAGCCACCTTCCTGCCCTTTACCCTGAGAGCTTTTTCACCCCGATAACTGGGGTTTTCAGAGGTACTTTCTCAGATGGACCACGCCCTGATCTCTGGGCCTGAAGGCCTGAGCAGCCCACCAAGGGGGCGGTACGGGTCACACTGAGGCCCCGTCACCAGTTTGGAATTGTTGCTTCAGGCTGGGGAGTGATGGGATGAGGGTGCTGAATGTGGTCCAGATCCTGGACCCAGAAACTGTTTCTTGCCCCCACATTTCCTGCCAGTGCCTTGGAGTCCTCCAGCCCAGCTCTTCCTTGTCAGAGGCCCAGTACACACTCAGCCTCCCACAGAGGTGGGCTTCACCCGCTGGGGCACCTCCTGCCCTGCCCGGGAGGCTCGCTGGTTCCTCCTGCACAGCTGGGCTCTCAGCGGGCGCCTGGGCCTTGAGCGGGGGCCCAGCAGCCGGCCCCACTCCACAGCCTGTGCCTGAAAATGCACTTCCTCCCACGTCATGCCCAGCGACGGGCTACATGGACTTCGCCCGCCTTGCCACCAGGGAGACCACAGGAACGGACCTCACTCCCATAGCCCATCAATGCCTCTCATTAGATGGTAAACAGCTCCGTGGTGACGGTAGTAGTTGGGGGGAGGACTGTGTGACTGGAAAATGGCTGGAGCGGGTAGCAGACTCTGCCCTTGTTGGTTTTTACCATCTATGCGGAAAGGCAGGAAGAAAGCAGTGAAGGGACACATCACAGGAGAAAGTGCCGCTCCCCGAGGCCAGCGAAGACTAGGGAAGGAGGCTCACACTCCGCCAGGGGCAGAGGAAGCACCTGTGTCTAGAGGGCAAGACAGCAGCGGACGCAAAGCCAGAGAGCCGCCCACTGAACCCTGCCGCAGGCCCCAGCCGATGGTGTCCGCGGCCCCTCACGTCTCTTTCTCTCCCTCCTTTCTGTTTTCCGCAGGGCCAGGGATGCCTCCTCAGGCCGAGAGGCAGGCCAGAGTCTCCCCTGAAGGAGCCTGCACCAGGGGCCCTACGGGCAGCTCCGACACGCAGCCACCTGCTTCAGGGGCCAAGCGGCCCGCCCTGCTGCTCAGGCCTCAGAAGCCACACCTCCACGAGGGCCCCTGAGCCTGGGATGCCCGACTAGAGCTGGGAGGGGCAGCCGCAAGATGCCGGCCGCCTTGGATGGAGGCATCCCTCTGGGTTCTGTGATGAGCGAGGCAGGAGACGGGAACTGTCGCTCCCTCACAGCCGTCTGTCCTGCCTTCTCCATCCCCCGCGAGGCCCAATCCAGACCTCTTCTAGGATGGCTGGAAAGTACAGGACCCCAGCCCGAGACTCTGGCTGCAAGCTCCGCCCCTGTCAACAGGCTTCACTGTGTCAACAGAAAGGTCCTTCTTCTTCTTTTTTTTTTTTAATTTTATTTTTATTTATTTATTTTTGGCTGTATTGGGTCTTCGCTGCTGCACGCGGGCTCCCTCTAGTTGCGGCGAGCGGGGGCTACTCTTTGTTGCGGTGCGCGGGTTTCTCATTGCGGTGGCTTCTCTTGTTGTGGAGCACGGGCTCTAGGTGCACGGGCTTCAGTAGTTGTGGCATGTGGACTCAGTAGTTGTGGCTCGCGGGCTCTAGAGCGCAGGCTCAGCAGTTGTGGCGCACGGGCTTAGCTGCTCCGCGGCATGTGGGATCTTCCCAGACCAGGGCTCGAACCCGTGTTCCCTGCATTGGCAGGCGGATTCTTAACCAGTGCGCCACCAGGGAAGTCCCAGAAAGGTCCTTCTAACTCATCATATCCTGTTCCTTAAGGGAACTGGACTTAAGGGAGAAAATGTCCTAAGAAGGCCGTGAGAATCAATGGGGAACTGGATACTCTCTGTCCCTATAAATCTTTAGAAAGAAGACAGCCTGCCTACCACTGACTAGGAGCAACTGGGGACAGCATGGCTGTGAGGACCCCGCACACTTAACATCTTCAGGGCCCAGGGCACACGCACAAAAGGAGCCTACATAGTATATGTCTACTTATTGGAAAGTTACAAATCAAGCTGACAAACTGTGAATAAATAATTTCTGTCATCCCACCCTGACACGTGCACCTTCATAACAGCCTGGGAGCCGGTTTGCATTTAGAATTCTCTGACTCCTGGGGGTCTGTGCGCAAATGCAGTAGCACGGGTGAACAGAGCAGGTCTCAGCTCACAGCCCAAGCCCCGGCTTTCCTCATCTCCCCCCAACCCCACACCTTGCCGGCCTGGGGTGTCTGCAAGTGGACGTCCCGTCTTACATCCAAGCTCTGCCCACCCTGCCCCGTGAGCAATCGCCCTCGCCCACCCCTCAGTTGGCCGAGGGCTGCACAGCTGGCAGGGAGTCCTGCACAGGCTCTGCTAGTGGTCATTTGGGCAGGAAGGCCGGGATCTGGGAACGAGAGTGTGTGCCTCCAGGCTGGCCTGTCCCCTTGGTCCCACAGACTCCTGCCCCCTGGGGAGAGGGCATACCCAGAGGTGGGCCGAGAGGGCCCCTCCAGCCAGGGCTGAGGCGGGTACTGGGCAGGGCAGCTCAGCCACTCACTCTCTCTACCAACAAGCGACCAGCAGGTGGACTTGTGAGCCTCGGAAACGGTGCCCTCTGTCCCCTTTCCAGGTCCTCCTTCTCATCCCTGTTTGCCAAAACTCCATCAGCCAGACTCCCACCAGGAAACAGAGGAAACGATCACATTAGATCACCTGCAAAGATGGAGATAGGATATAAGGCAACCACAATGGATCTGTAGTAACCCAGGAGCAGCAACAGTGGAGGAACCGTTTCCACCCTTGGGCCCAAGGACAAGGGGAAGGAAGAGGAATTGAAACCCAGGAGGAGAAAGTCCTGTTGAAAAGGATGATTGGAGACATGCAGGGGCCTTTGGCTGAGAGCTACAGCAAGGCCAGGGTGCCCCACGGGAGGAGGCTGGGAGACTAGGGTCATGGCCTCGCTCTCCTTCTTCTCTCCAATTTCCTAGGGGTGCTCCCCATGGGCCAAACCCAACCCAAGCCAGAGGGCACAGGTCAGCCTCCCTGGGCCAAGTGTAGGGTGGAGAAGGGTGAGCTGAGGGTCTAGAAGGGCAAACGGGAAATATCTGGCACAGACACTAGATAATGACTCCGATAGAAAGGATCAGTAACAGGAGAGGAAAGGTGGGCCTTTGTGAACAGTTTGCTCTCATGATCAATTACGACTGAAGTCTTGATAACAACATGCTACAGGGTGATTGGGCATAACTGGCATGCAGCTTCCGTAGACAATGCTACACCAGCGTGTCCCTACTCTGAAAGGGTGTGAGTCTGCTCAGAGACACCCAGCCAAGTGCAAGACTGAGACCAGAATCCTGGTCCACTCCCAGCCCACGGCTTCTCCCACATCCCTCTCCAGGGCTGACAAACGAATCCCACAAACAGGGTAGGGAGGGAGAACAGGTTGGGGGAAAATGGAACCAGGTTTCATGCATGTTGGGTATGAAGGGACAGTGGACATCCGAGTGGAAATAGCCAGCCAGCCAGCAGTTGGACATGCAGGACCAGAACCCACAGGAAAGGCTTGTTATGTGCTCCCTGCCCTTAAGCACCAGACCCAGATGGGAGAGGTAACCTCTCCTCTCAGCAGAGCTGGCTCAAGGACCAGCTGCCCACACGAGGAAGGAGCATACCACCACTCCTCCCATCTTTCCTACCTACTTGCTCAACTCCCTGGCAACTGCGCCGCACACCCAGACCTTTCTCCTGCCATCAGCGCACTGAGAAGGCAACTGCCCTTTCCTTAGTTCATCAGAAACGTAACAACAAGCAGTATACATGTAAAAGGACCAGATTCAAAATGAAACTTCATAAAACCTAGACAGGCTAAATTAAAAGTAAAAGGCATGATGCAAACCAGTTGGATACTAGAGTGGAAATCCTACATGGTTTTCCACTGAAATGTCCTCTGACCTGAGAGCAGAGGCACCAGGGAGAAGTGGATTTTCCTGACTGTCTGACGTGAAGCCCGCTCCAGGGAGCTGTTCTCTTAGCCCCACCCACAAACACCGGCGAGGCTCATCTTGATCAGTGTTGATCTGAAGGGGGAATGTGCCAGCTTTCTCATCGTTACTGGTGGATTTCTTAATGAATTTACTGATACTGTCACTGTTCTTGAGGGAAGCCCTACTGCCATTATTCTTAGGGGCTTGTACTAGGGACCCCCCCTGCCCCTTGGCCAGTCTGTCCTCATGCGCAACTTGAATGTGGGCACTACAGATCACACAGGAAGGGAATGCTGCCTATATGAGGCATCTGGGGAATCTCGCCTCACTTCCTTAGGGCAATTTGGCCCTGTATCCTTTCCCATCTCCCCTGCCCCAGAGTTTCCACATCAGCTCCATCAACCAGTGCCATGGCCCTGAGAAGCCAGCCCAGGAGAGGGGCTTAGTAGATTGGACTAAAAAGGCCAGAAGCCAGGTGAGCCACGAGGTCTCAGAGCCCTGCAGGGAAGAGGACTAAGTGACACCAGTGACAGTGAGTTGTAATAACCACGTCCCAGTGTGGACCAGCAGTCTTGCCCTATTCCCCTATCATACATAGCACCCCTGACGCTGGCCAATCATCTGGCGGCTGGGTGCCACAGTCACAAAGGTAACTGACTGGGAATGTATTAGAACAGGGAAGAATTTTCAAAATCGCTTAATCCAAACCCCTCATTTGATAGATGAGAAAACTGCTATCTGGAAAAGCAAAATGACTTATGCAATATCACACAGCTTAGAGGCTAAATAGAACTAGGATCCAGGTTTTCTAACACCCAGCTTATCTCATGTCAACAGTGTGTGTCGCAGCTGCTAGACAGACAAAGTCTAAGTCCTGATTGAGAGTCAAGAAAATCATCCTCTGGACCTTGAAGATATTATGCAAAGTGAAATAAGTCAGATAGAGAAAGTCAAATACCACATGATTTCACTCATACGTGGAATATAAAAAACAAACAAACAAAAACAAAATAAATGAACAAACCAAACCAAACCAAACAGAGAAGTGGTTACCAGAGGGGAAGGGGCTGAGGAAAGGGGTAAAGGGGGTCAGCTGTATGATGACTAAAGGAAACGAAATTTTTGGTGGTGAGCACACTGTAGGGTATATGGCAGTAGAAATACCACGTTGTACACGTGAAGCTTATGTAATGTTGTAAGCCAGTGTTACCTCAATAAAAGAAATATATTTTAAAAATAACAATAAACAGAAAATCATCCTCATCTACAAAGAGGAGAGAATCATTACATTATTGAAGGGATTCTCTAAAGACAGAAAGGTACCTCCCACTGAAATAGAAGCCATCTTCACAGTATCATTTATAATTACAAAACAAGATTCAACTTGGTGTTCTTCTCCCTTCTTTAGTTTAAGAATCCCACATTTAAGTGGAGGGGGCTGAGATATGAGGTCCCACTGAAGATAGGGACAACCAATGATAAATAAGACTGAGCTTTAGTTGAAATTATAAGCATGAACACATAAAGAGATTAAGAATGAGGATTAATAGTGTTATTTGCAAAGGGGATGAAGAATCTTGCACATTTAAAAAAAATTAGTCTCCACTGACTACTTCCATTTCCTCACACCCCATTCACCTCTTACCTCACTATGATCGCTATCTGGAAATGCAAAATAACTTATATCTGGAAAATGTCATCGGTGACCACAAATTTCCAATCTGCCAACTGCGTTCAGTCTTCATCCTAACTAACCTCCATCGCATTTGACATTATTGACCATGACACTCTTTTCTCTCTTTGCTTCTACAAAACCATTCTTAAAAATAAATTTATTTATTTTATTTACTTATTTTTGGCTGCATTGGGTCTTCGTTGCTGTGCACGGGCTTTCTCTAGTTGCGGCGAGAGGGGGCTGCTCTTCGTTGTGGTGTGTGGGCTTCTCATTGCGGTGGCTTCTCTTGTTGCGGAGCATGGGCTCTAGGCACACGGGCTTCAGTAGTTGTGGCACGCGGGCTTCAGTAGTTGTGGCACGCGGGCTTCAGTAGTTGTGGCACACGGGCTTATTTGTTCCACAGCATGTGGGAGCTTCCCGGACCAGGGCTCAAGCCCGTGCCCCCTGCATTGGCAGGCGGATTCTTCACCACCGCGTCACCAGGGAAGCCCCAAACCATTGTTTTTTTGATTCTTCTTTTCTTTTTATTTCCTCTTGGTCCCACTAGCTATGTTCTCCGAGATCCTGCTTATGGCTCTCTCTCTCTCTCTTTTTTTCCCCCTCACTCCTCCCTGAATGATTTCAGTTCCATACTACCCACATACTGCCAACTCCTGAATTGTTTTCTCTAACTCTGTCTTCTTCCCTAAGCTCCAGTTGTGTGTGTGTGTGTGTGTGTGTGTGCACACTCATACACATATATTTTTATCCACTGTAGATTACACCCCACAGAATCAAACTCATCCTTCTCTTCCTCTTCAGCCAATATGTACACAGTTGTGTATAAACCAAAGACCTCTATCATCTCTGCCCCCTTTTTCCTTGACCTTTTCATCCAGACACAAGTCCTTCCAATTATCTCTCAGAAATGTCTTTTAAACTTAAATCACTCTTATTGGGGGGGAAATTTAATTATTCTTTTCCTCTTTAAACTCATTATTCAATTCAGACTCATGTGCACTTTCTTACCAGGACGAACGCAATAGCTTTGTTTTTTATTACAGCAAAATATACATAACATAAAATTTACCATTTTAACCCTTTTGGAGTGTACAATTCAGTGGCACTAAGTACACTCGCACTGTTGTGCTATCCATCCCTCGAAGCTTCCCATCATCCCAAACTGAAGCTCTGTACCCATTGAACAGAAACTCCTCATTCCACCTCCCCCCAGCCCCTGGTAACCAATATTCTACTTTCTCTACGGTTCTGATTATTTTAGGTACCTCATATAAGTGGAACCATGTAGTACTTGTTCTTTTGTGTCTGGCGTATTCTCAATAGTTTTTAAACTGGTTTTATTATGTCTAATTTTTCTTTTCCTCCCACCTTTTTGGTATAGTACAATCCAAGTTACCTTTCTAAGGTATGAGAAGACTGACTCTTCCACAGTGACTACAAAAGAAAGTCCACACTCCTTAGCATGGTGGTCAAGGCCTTGCAAAATGTGGCCAAAATCTACCTTTCCAGCTTCACTTCTTGCTACTCCCACGTTACCCGGTAAGCCCTCCCATGCCTGTCTCACTGGCTTGCACCTGCTACCTCCTCTGCTTGGAATGCTATATATATCCTCTGCATCCTCTGTGTCCTCCCTCAAAACTTGGGTCTTCACTTAGCAAACTCTGCTCATCCTTTGAAGCCCAGCTTCTGTTTTTCTTCCCGTAGGAAATTGGCCCTGACCTTCCAGGACTGAACCAATCCCTCCCTCCACCATGTTACTAAATTACTTTGCACATCTAGGTTTTATGTACTTTCTGTCTATTATGTCTTATACTTCTCAATCAAAAAGCTTTAAGAAATATTGATGTCAGTCTCCCCTTTGAGCCTGTGATTTCCTTAGTGGTCGGGAACATATCCTTTCATCTTGGCACTCTAGCTGGGGCGTACTCAGTAAAACGTATGTTCGAGGGATAAATAAACAAAATATTCATCCATCTATGCTGGGTTAAAATTCAGCCTTTTTTTATATATAAGGACACATTAGGTGCTCCCTAAAAGGCTTCTTCGATACAGGATTCCAAAATACACTTTAGATACCCTGCCATATACCGTATAGGAGCATCGGCTCCCAACATGAAAAACTGGGATAACAGTTGTTATCACAACAGCTGGTTATGATTTGTAGCTCTTTAAGTGTCAAATATAGTAAGGGTAATTACTCATAGCTGTCATCTTGATAGTCTGAGGCAATCAAACCCAAAGCAGTGGCTTTCCCCCAGGAGGGTTGGTAGCAGAATTCAAACCTAAAAGCCACTTGAACTGAAGGTCTTCTTGAAGGGAAATTGTGGATGCCATTCCCAGGGGGAGTGACATCCCTGGTGCAATGTGGCCTGCGGGGGGCTGTCTAGGGGTTCCTCAACTGACACTGAAGAAATCCACGCGGCCATTAGCTTATGCCCATGTTCCCAGCCACCAGCCTGAGGCTTGACAGCAGTATTTCAGGAAAAGAAAGCTCTTTTGCAGCAAATCATTACACACTTGTTCTTTGCATTTGTACCGCACTTCGTTTCCAAAACACGCTTATTTACAATATTTCTACTGAGCCTCACAGCCACAAGAGTACAATGATCTTGATGTGTAGACGAAGAGGCCAGCAGTGGTCTTCCCAAGGCCATGGAGTAAGCAGTAACACTTTTTGCTGTCTCATATCAGGGGTCTTGCAGCTAGATTACAGTTATCAATACATAGGTGGCAAGGATTTTCCCCTAGTCTATTGTTGATCTAATTTTGTTCATGGTGTTTGTTTTATAAAAGTCTTAAATTTATGTTTAGTAAATGAATCAGTATCTTTCCTTTTGGGTCTTATATTTTGCTTATAAATGCTTTCCTTATCCCAGGGTTATAAACATATTCTTCTGCATTTTTTTTTTTTTTTTTGGCTGCGCCACGTGGCATGCAGGATCTTGGTTCTCCGACCAGGGATCGAACATGGGCCCCCGGCAGTGGAAGCGTGGAGTCCTAACCACTGGACTGCCAGGGAAGTCCCTCTTCTGCATTTTTGACATGACTGTATATTCACTGCTGGACTGTCTGTTTAATGGTCATCTCTACCACCCAAGTAGGAGCTCTAAGAAAGAGGGAATCATGTCTACTTTATTCCCAACTGTATCCCTACAGCATATCACAGCCTAGTACCTCTGATCTCAAGAAATGTTTAGAGTGGAAAAAAAAAGGAAAAGATGATGGGGGTATTATCAACAAGAGAATACAGATATCCTTGGAAGAAAATCAATATACGAAATTTGGCTATTGTGAATTTTATTTTTAAAATTCTGTGTGTATTCTATTAAATTTCACACTTAATTTTGAATTCTGGAGATTGCCAACTTCTACAGCCATCCCAAAATAATCATAAAATCTTGAATTTTGGAAGAACCTTTAGAGATCATAGAGAGGTCCAACTTCTGAGTTGGTGTGGCATTCCCCCATACGGCTCTGCCCCCTGAGAAGAGGCTGTTTAGTTTGTGTGCACAGCTTCATGAACACCAAGCCCTGTCCCAGGAGACTGAAGCATGGTTCAAGAGCACCCCCTACTGTCAGCCTTCTGTGGGCCCAAACCTGGTGGTGAGAGCACTTTGATACCTTCACCCCTCCCAAAGCCCCAAACCCAGGATTTTTTTGCCACGTCTATTTATTAAAACTCCTGGTACTCTCCACCACCTCCTTTCCTTTCTTTGCTGTAAGACTGATAAATATTTTGGGGCGACATCAAATTATTCTGATTGGGTCTATTTCAGATATATGCTAACCTCAACTAGGCCCTTGCTACTTGTTTACCACTTTTTTTTTTTAATGCATTCTCCTGTCTTCCTGCCACATTTTCCAAAGTGCTAGTTGCACATTTTGTATGTTCTTAAGCTCCAAATCCTGATTCTACCTCCAGCCTCATCATTATACTGAGTTTATGGATTCCCTTAAGATTTCTTGTATTTACCTCAAAACCCTCTGTCTTATTTGCTACTATCTTGGAGGAAAAAGTATCCCTCTTCCTAAGAGTAAACCTCCACGTGTGCTCTTGATTCAATTTGGCATTCTTGTTCAAATTTACTTTTCCCAATAGTTTTGTCTTCTCTGACTTCTAACAGGCTTACGGTTTCCTGGGGATGGGCGGGGTGGGGGCGGGCAGGAAGCTGCCTTTACTCTGCTTTTGCCTCTCAGATTGTGTTGTCACCATCTCTTCATCAAACATCTTTGCCATACATTATCTCTAATCCTTTAATTCCTATTCATCCTTCATTCTTCAACCTACTGCCACAGGCTTTCAGTACCTCCTCTGGATTAAAACCAGTTCTTGGAAGATCATTACTGATCGCCTATCCGTAAAATTTACTAGTACCCCGCCACCCAAAGTTTCCTTCCTTCCCTCATTTATTCAAACAGGATGGCAGGCAGTATGCTAAGCCCTGGGAACATGCGGACAGAAAGAAACAAAACATCCCTTCTTCATACAAAAGGTACAACAGGAGTAGGACCACCTAAATTTGAGAGACATCTTCAAGGAGATTACCAGGGTGAGGATAAGACTGGTGTTATCCATTCCAGGATGAGAGAACAGAAATGCGTGGAACAGACAGACAGTCACATGAAACAGAGAGTATCACTGTCTGTCGGGGAGAAGGCCCTGGGTACCACACTAGCAAAACTTAAACTTCACTATGAAGGTATTGGGGGTGGGGAGTTTTGGAGAGTTTTGAAGGGAAGTGACATAACCCATTTTAGATGCTCTAAACCGCAGGTGCTAGCTTGTCTGTTGACAATTAATCATCAGCCCTACATCCTGCTACCCTCCCTTCCACATCACAGTTCTCAGGTTCCCTCCAACAGGATCCCAGGTTAGACCCTGCAGATAAGAGGCACAAAAGTGAAATTTGTAAGGTGAGAAAGAAGAAGTCTAACTCCTAGAACTGGCAGCTGTGGGCTGGTGGGTGGCCACTGGCAACCATGGGGTTTTGGTAGCTACTTCCCAGAGACCTCCTAAGAATCACCAAGTTGGCGCTGCAGGCAGCTGAGAGAAAGCTCCTTGGTGAAGGCTTCCCTGGGGCCACAGCGCTTCCAGATCTCCTGAAAGCCAGGGAGGTCCTCCTGACCTTTCCTCTCCTAGCCCTTCCAGTGGTTGTAACATCCCTGGTTTCCTGATGAAACCCTGATACAGGATGCCATTTTGAATAAGTCTTGCCTAGAAATGGTCCTACATGGACACCATACACTCAGTTATCCTTCATGTCAGACCACTAATCTCTATTTTCCCCAAGATTTCTTTTTTTTTTTTTTTTAATTTAATTTATTTATTTATTTATTTTTGGCTGTGCTGGATCTTCGGTTCGTGCGAGGGCTTTCTCTAGTTGCGGCAAGTGGGGGCCACTCTTCATCGCGGTGCGGGGACCGCTCTTCATCGCGGTGCGCGGGCCTTTCACTATCGCGGCCCCTCCCGTTGCGGGGCACAGGCTCCAGACGCGCAGGCTCAGCAGCTGTGGCTCACGGGCCCAGCTGCTCCGTGGCATGTGGGATCTTCCCAGACCAGGGCTCGAACCCGTGTCTCCCGCATTAGCAGGCAGATTCTCAACCACTGCGCCACCAGGGAAGCCCTCCCCAAGATTTCTATCTCACTTCTCTCCACTATAAAGATGACTCCAAAACTATACATATATATATTTACTTTTAGCCTTTCTCCTAAGCTCCACATCCAAATGTCCAATTATTTCCTGGACACCTCCGCCTGGATGACCTGCTGAAACCTCTAACTCAACAAATTCGATAAGAATCGCCTTCCTTTCAGGGACTTCCCTGGTGGCGCAGTGGTTAAGAATCCGCCTGCCAATGCAGGAGACACGGGTTCGATCTCTGGTCCGGGAAGATCCCACATGTCATGGAGCAACTAAGCCCATGGGCCACAACTACTGAGCCTGTGCGCTAGAGCCCGCGAGCCACAACTGCTGAGCCTGTGTGCCACAACAACTGAAGCCCACGCGCCTACAGCCCGTGCTCCGCAACAAGAGAAGCCACTGCAATGAGAAGCCCGCACACTGCATCAAAGAGTAGCCCCCGCTCGCCACAACTAGAGAAAGCCAGCATGCAGCAACGAAGACCCAACGCAGCCAAAAATAATAAATAAATGAATAAATTTATTTAAAAAAAAAAAGGAATCGCCTTCCTTTTAAACTACTTCCTTTTCATGAGTCCACAGTTCTTTTAAGCACAATACAGTTATTTATTCCAGTTATCTGGCTGAAAACCACAGGCACACTAGATTTCACTCTCATTCAGGTAAACATTTATTGAGAGGCTACAATATGCCAGGCCCTTTGCTAAGTGCTGGGACTAGAATGGTTTACAGGTAGATGTGTTCCCTGCTCTCAGAGCTTATAGTCCAGTGGAGGATCTAGGAGAAACCTAAACACGTTTCTGAAATACCTTAAAAAAATCCTTAACCTGTAACTTGCAAAAATTCAAGATTCTGAAATATCTTTTGAATTATTTCCCCTTCTCTTTCCCACTCCCCTTATCAACCAGTAACATTCACCTGGACTATTTCTCTAGTTTACTAGCTAGACCTTTTATTGCATCATGGGCTTTTTTATGTTTTGATGAAACACACATGCACATACAGTATTTTGCAGAAAATTTCAGGTGGCCCATCAACAGTCCCTTTGAGGCCAAACCCCAGATTCTTGGGGTTTCTCATTAACCTAAAGAACCCCACCTCAGTGTCTCTCCCATCTTCACCATTCCCGCCTAGGGCTGTGTGTCTATAAAGCACAATCCTATCATGTCTCTCTCCTGAAACAGAAACTGTCAGTGGCCCATTTTCAGCAAAAGCAGTGCCCAGTACACCCTCAGGCCTTCTCTCTCAAAAGTGCCCTGCACAAACCAAGGTTCCTTCCAAACTGAGATGCAATCCTCAAATATGCCCTATGCAAGCTCAGCACGAGGTCTTTCTTTGCTCAGGCTGTCCCCTCACCCAAGTCTCAGCTTATCCAAAGCTCTCACTTCTTTGAGCTCCTTTGACATTTTGTACTTCAGACATTCACATCCGGTCTTAGTTTTAGAGTTGATTATCCTAACGTTTTCAGAGTAAGAGAGCAGGAATCATCTTATCTTTGTACCTCCTGAAGCACCTGGCATAATGCCCAGCCCAAAGCAGATGTTTGGAAAAAATGTTAGACTAAATTAAACTCAAATTTCCCTTTCACATCTTAGTCCCACTTGTGTCCTTCATGCTTTTTCCTCTCCTACATAACTGTCCTTCAAATATTTGAAGACAATTACCTTGTCCCTTGTTCCTTATCTGCACAAAATCCAGAAGATACTGGCTAACTTGGTCGTCTAATTCAATGTAAACAAAAGTCAATATAAGCACAAAATAGTCAAGAAGTCCCTAAGGGTTCTATTTCCCAACTAACCTTCGACTCACACTCTATGATTTGGGGCAAGCAGTATCTCCTCATACCCTTTCTTCTACCACCACTTAGCTAAAATAAGGGGGAAACAGATAATCTCACCCTCATCTTAGTCGTTTCTTGTAAACAAGAGAGGTGGCAAAGCACTTGGAGCTTTGGAACAGAAAGGAAGTATGACCAAAATTATGGATAAATGTAGCTGAGAATGGTTAACAACTAGCTTTAGCTCTGCTATTAAATCTGTGACCCAGGACAAAACCTAATTTTTTGGGGTCTATTTACCTACTTTTTGCATATTATGGAGACTGATAAAAGCCAAGGAATTCACACCACTGAAACAACACTTTAAAAAAAAACCTTCTGGACTATATGTAATCTTCTGGACCTTAGGCATTTTATCAATTGTGTTTCAGTTTTGCAAATACTAAAGCTGAAAACAAAAAAGCCACAGATCATTGTTTCTTTAAATTTTCTTATGAGTTATTTATGAGCCTTAGAGTTTTAAAATCATCCAGCCTACACAAAAAAAGTTCTAAGGCCTATTAACCTCTATTGGTTTTATACACCTACTTCCAGCAACTCTGAAGGGAAGCTGTGGAAGGAAGTGCAAGGACTCCACTTACAAACAGCTGCTTAACACACTCGGTTTCCCTCAGAGATGGATCAAATGCAGAATATATTCTTTAAAATGACCAATTCTTACTAGATGTGCCTTGAACATTTGGGCCAGTGTTTATGTTCTTTCCAAAATTATTTGGGTTACCACCAATAGAAACAGTTATCTTACCCTTTAAAGGGATTTTTTCTAATCATGTACTCATTTCTTTAAATCAGTTTGTTCAGAAACAATTTTAGAAATGAATTTTCAAAGGTGGCTCTTCCTGGTAGGAAATTGCCTGTGTGTCTAAAGGCTATGTCTAGACTAAGTTAATAACGCGTTAAGCACAAAGAAGTAAGTACTGATTTTTGCGACAAAATAAGTATTTGGTTTTTTAAAGAATTCATGCTAATGTCCTCAGTCATCTTTCACTTGGATAGCCCACTTGAGCGGAAATAGCCACATGTGACAAAGGATATGTCTCACAATTATGTTTAAGGTACATAAGCTGTCAGCTCTTGAAAGTTTACATACCCTAAATATAATAAGGACCTTAAGTCAAATGATGTTGGTAAAAACTTGATAGAAAACTCTAAGAACAAGTGCAATGTGTGCCATGTCTTCAAATTCGGGCAAGCGTTGGTGGAGATCACTAACTGCATTCAGCTCTGTATTGGTCATCATAGCATAATCCTGGTGGAAACACACTGTTGACACTTATTACCTGTTCACAAAATACAATTCATATAGAGTTAAGGATAGGCTATTCTTTCCTCCTCTGCAGTTTCTGGAATTGCTCTAACTCAATGTAGCCTAGAAAATGACCCACAGCCATCTGACTTGCAACCTCCCCTAAGACTGCAGTAAAAGTTGCCTTCAACATCTTGACTAAAATTTTAACCATTAATATAATCCCCTGTATGATGAGCTTTTGGAAAACACACTATTGATTGTAAATCAAAAGAGCTTCATTGGAAAAGAGGATGTTAAAAGGAGAGAAACCACTTCAACGTCAACAAAACAAACATGTGGGCAGGTGCTATTCAAACCAAGGGATAGTGCTCATTGGTCAATAGCAAGAAGCTCCCTCTACTTTACTGCCCGACAAACTGTGCCTATTAGCTTATAAAACCAGAGCACAAATCTGCACTAAGGTGGTAGTTTAAACCTACATACTTAACTTAAAATTAGAATAAAGAAAAAAGCAGGGAGACCCTGAGAGCAGATGACAGAACAAAATACGGTGACCGAGAAAGCAGCTGGTTGAGCGTCACTTGGCTGATCTGAGAAGCTTCAAGCTAACAGCGGGGAAAGCTGAGATCCAACACGATTCACACCACAGAATCCTCAAGGGCACATAAACTGACAGTGCCAGGTACCCCTAGAACCGAGGATAAAATCTGCGGGGTGGGGCTAAAATAAAGATTACTGAGAAAGCTGTTTTAACAAGTTAGTTCCCTAAATTCATTCCCCAACTCCACACCATTGTGCAACCACACTTCTCCTAAGTGGGCAGATACTTGGAGGTAATCTCTGGAGAGAAAAGGACTGAAAACAGGGATGAAGTAAATATATTCCTACTGAATACAGAGACCACCATGACAGCTCCGGCAGTCAGACCCTCACCCTCTAGGCCGGCCAGTATAAGACTCTTCTGTATGGAATCTGACCAGCCCAGGAGAAAAAGCCCAAAGACATTGACATTAGGGCTTCCCCAACACAGAGCCCATCCAGATCTTCCAACAGTGAAGTTCAAAGTTGGCATGCCTTCATGTTTACAAAACTTCCTATCAGCTTTTTAGTCTTATTCAAGAGCAGATATCAAGGACTATCAGGGATCTGAGAAGTCTCTAATACGGAAGATAGAGAAAGAAGCAAAACAAACAGATAAAACCAACTTGAAGAAATAGAAACAATGCAAGGAGAATAAAACTATTAATATAAACAAAGTTGAGATAAAACTTCCTAGAAAGAAGAGCAAAAGACAGAGATGGCAAACTGGATAAAAGAATAGGAGAAAGTCCAGAATAATGGGATTTTTAGAAATGGAGAAAAAAAAATAACTGCAAGAAAAAAACTGCAAGAAATTCACTGGTGAAATAAGTCAAGAAAATTTCCCAGAATTGAAGGACATGAGTCAACAGATTTTAAAAACCTAGTGTGTATCCACTGCGTTCAGCACAATGAATTAAAATAGACCCACACCAAGGAACACAGCAAACAATTCCTACAGGCTTCCAGAGAGGGAGACAAAAGGATTACATATAAAGGATCAGAGTGGCTTTGGATTTTTTTTTAACAGCAATACTGGAAGCAAGAAGACAATAGAGTAATGTCTTCAAAATTCTAAAGGAAAAAATGTCTACAACTTAGAATCGTCTATCCACCAAACCATCAACGGAAACAGAATATTTTTGTATATGCAAATTACTAAAATATTTATTTCCCACATGCATTTCTCAAGAAGTTACTGGAGGATGCACTCCAACAAAATTAGAGGAAAATAAAAAAAGACTAAGATATGGCATATAGAAATACAGGGGAAAGAAGACCCAAGAAAGGAGAGAGGTGAAAGGAAATACTAGGAATGTCAGCTGTGCACCAGATCTGAGTACTGTGAGCCAAGAGACAGACATTGAGGGCTGTCAGTACCAAGATTCCCACTGCTGTTATACCAGCAGACTGCCTAAATCAGTTTGGTCCAGGTTCTTTTCTGTACTTATCTGATTTTGACCAAACCTAATGAAATTTCTGTTCTCCCCTCCACGCCCTGGTGAATTGATCAGCTGACGCTTATTTTAAACCACCCCACTCCCATGGGTTGGGCTTTGATCAACTCCAGAGGACTGAGGGAAGCCAGGGAGAGCTTAGACACAGGAAACAGAGAGCAGACCACTCTGCCAGACATCCAGGATCGGGCTCACAACAGTCCTGTCGGATGCCCTGACTGTACTGGACCCTCTTTTCCAGGATTCATTCATGACCTTGCACACTGTCTTCCCCAGAACTGGCTTTTATAAATTATCAGAGAAACTAAACCCAAACTATGACCTAAAGAATCTGTTTAATTTATCTTCTCCTAAAAGTCTTGATCTGATAGTGACAATACTGCCCTTCCCTTACACAGCTAAGTTTTGATTTGCTACTTAGCTTTTTAAAACAAAGCAATGCCTTATCCAGGGGTACATATGTAAGTGGCAAAACTCTAAAGAAAGATCAGCACAGAAATCAAGACAATGGTGATTTGTGGATGGTAAGGAAAGTAAAGGAAATAAAATTGGAAAGGGACAGATAGGAGGTCTTTCAAGATATTATAGGTTCTATTTTTAACTTGGGTGGTAGGCACACTGGTTTTTACTGTTTTATTATTCTTTAAATGATATTTGCATATTTTATAAAGTCTTCTGTATGATTCATTAAACATACGCACAATCACAGCACAGCCATGCAAAATAGAATTTCCCTCCCTTCACATTTTTGTTGATATACCAATGTCAGGAATATCCAAACCGCCCCCTACAATCCCCCAAAGCCTTGATTACAGTTCACTACTACCTGATATTGCTTGTGTGTTGGGCCACCATTTTCCAGTACAATGTGAAGATTCAGGTGACTGAAGCAAAGTCTACAGACCAGAGGAAGCCTATAGTCTATAGAGACATTTATTTGAGACAATCTGCTTTACATTTTTCAAAAACTATGTAAAAAAAATTTTTTTGGTAGCAAATTGAAGTACAGAGTAAATGTAAGAAGGAGAAAATCAATCTGAAAGCACAGAATGTAAAATTTAAAAGATCTACTTAGTTCATCCTACAAAGATCCCCTTAATGGATGTAGCTGGAAATATGCCAACTCCAGCTTTGGACTTCTGAACGTAACCCAAATCATACAGATTCCTGGCAACCTGGTACCCTCTTTTGGTTAGTGGTGTGACCATCTCTCCATCATTAGGTACTCCCTAGAATGGCTGGTCACGAAAGATTTCTCTGTGGGTTTCCTCTATCAGCGTTTCCTGATCTCTTTCCCGTCGTGGCGCTCACACGTGCTGCTACTTGTATGGCGCCCTGACTGCTGGGGCTGCCAGGTCTCCCCGAGACAACCAATATCTCAGCACAACCCAGCCTATCTGCTCCTTCGTGGCCCATGAGGCTTCTCAGTTGGGAAGGTCTGGTCTGCACAACACAACAGCACAAAGAAGCATCTTCTACTGAAAGCCACCGGAAGAGGAATTCTTGAGGATAAGATGGGCTGACCTTCAGAGATGGCAACGACCGACAATAAAATGAATTTTTTTCTAATTTCTTCTTCTAACCCATCCTCCCTATTGCTGAAGATGTAAAATCAATGGAAACACCTGATGACTGTCACCACAAAATGTTTCAAATTCACATGCAATAAAATGGAAAAACAAAAACAAGAACAACCCAAGGGTCATCATCAAGTTTTCTGTTTTATTTAAGATTTTAGTTTTAATTCTGAAGAAAGAGGTACATTTCCTTTTTTTAGTTTTAGCATTAGGTTATAACCAGGTTTCTGTTTTCTTTTCTCCTGTCTTTTCAATACTGCACAAATGTCCAGAAACTACAGGGTTAAGTAAAAGCTGCAGGCAAGGTCGTCAGAGATTTGCTCCTGATGGTGATCAGATGGCCCCAGAGCAGTGCTATCTCAGAGTGCCCTTAGTCAGGTGAATTTAAGGTAAAAGGAAAAAAAGATTCTGACAGAGGAGAAAGATCGAAGAAATCACTTATATTTCAGCTCTTATATTATGCATAGGTATTACATCTGTGAATACTTTTTTTCTTTAAAACATTTGAATTTACTTTAACTCTAAAGCCAAAAAAATTTTTTTTCTCCTTTAAAAAATCACTTCTCTCCTCCTTATAAACTCTTTTGCAATAGGCCAGTTACTACCGCAGATCAATTTGTCTCTCCATCAACTTCCGATAAATTCTTTTGCTTAACAACACAATCAAGTCCTCTCCATCAACTTGCCAAAAGAATTAAAAACTAAATTAAAAGCATTTTCCCTGCAACAGTGATAAGCTGAAAACAAGATGGATGCCAGGACCACTGCTTTCCCCCATGCATTTAGCCATCTCATTTCAATCAACCTGGTTTTCAAACTTCTGCAGTTGATAATGCATTTACTTCACCTTCCCTACAGATTAATCATCATTTTCTGCTAAGCAGATTATGTCATTATTATGCGCAACAGACAAACAGTAATTTTCTAAGTATTGAGACTGCCCTTTGATTTCTTTTCTTTCCTCCTTAAAAAGGCATTTTTAGAAAACATTCAACAGTGTCACTCAAATGCTGGATCAACAGAAACTTTTACAATAAAAAAAAGATGGTAATGACCCTGCGATCGCATTGCATCTGGGGGTAGGGAGAAACAAAACTGACAGGAACTGGATTCTTCAGAACATAAGAGATGAGAAGGGAGCTGTGGGTCGGCTGAGAGGGCGAAAACAGGGTGGGACAAATCCTGCATTTTCTAATGAATTCTCCTCTTTCCCTAATGGCGGTCCAGTGTTGAACTCTGTAACAAATCTGTGGGGGTTTTGCTGGGGGGTCTGAAGGCTGTC
Organism: Balaenoptera acutorostrata; assembly: GCF_949987535.1. NCBI lineage: Eukaryota > Metazoa > Chordata > Mammalia > Artiodactyla > Balaenopteridae > Balaenoptera > Balaenoptera acutorostrata. The sequence continues at coordinate 18,567,907 of NC_080070.1, read as the reverse complement.
TGAAAGCCTGGGGGTGGCGAGTGAAAGCTGGAAGGATTTGAAGGAGGAGGGTAGGGATTCCAACTGGCTCTGTGCAAAGGGATCTGTGTGCTGAAGGGGGCGCTGTGGTGGGCTTGCGATGGAGCAGCAGTGGGGCCGTCCATCTCTGTGAGGGCCTGAAGGGATTTGAGCCAGTGTGGAGGATTGTCATCTTGAAGAGAGTCTAAACTGTTTCCTGAAGATGCTGGAATACCTAAGGAGAGAAAAGAAAACAAGAAGGAAAATGGTGAGTTTGTGCAGAAAGCATAAGAATTTCATCAAACAAAAAATTTTAAGGCACTTAGTTTCTCCAAAAAGAAACAACGAATTACAATTTGAAACTCCTTCCAAATAAGACCTTCTCAATCTTATGCTCCTTTTATTCCCCACCCACAATGACCACGATTTATTGTCACACAAACCCATGCCTCCTCTTCAACTATACAGACATCATCCCCCACTGTCACAGAGGCAGAGTTGCCACAATGAGTCCCCAGGATTGTATGATGTTATTTCCCAATTGTGCTTCTCCTTCTCTGACAGGGATACATAAACAAGATAGCCTTATAATAGAGAGCTTTATTTTTTAAAGTGGAGTATGTTCCTTTGAGAGGATAAGTCAGATCCTTCTGTACTTTGAGACCTACAAAATACACACATTCTGTCAGATGTTAGCGCCTACTTACACCAAAAGAAGCAACCTAGGTACCAAATGCCTTGTTACACAACTAGGCCAACAGAGTTAACTGAGGCTACATGACCCCGGAGAACAAAACAAGCTACTACACACCTGTGGCTTTGGGAAGATTACGTTGAAGAGACCTCTTGTTTTTAGTTAATCTGTGCTAAAAACCAAACTGATGGCAGTCAGTGGAGCTGAAGGAGTGAGAAAGTTACCTGTGATGATGGCTGGGTCTGTCCAGCTGCCAGGGCTGTCCCAACTCGGGCTGTCGGTGGTGGCAGTGTTGGACGTTGGTGCACTGTGGCTGGCGTTGGAGGGGGAAGAAGAATTGGGCAGTCCACCAAAGTTGATGTTAATGTTGGGTAGAAGTGCCCTTAGCCCGTCCTGCCATTCCTTCATATTTAAACTCTCTACAGAACTGCTGTTGTCTGGGAGATTTACCAACAAAAAAATGAAAGATAAAAAAAAAAAATAAAAAGCTGACGTTAGAAACATATGTTGTTCTTTAGTTGTTAAGCGGGAGAAGAATTATTCTTTCTTTATTGAGCATTTAAAATGGGTTGTCCTAGCAAGATAAACTTGGTTAGGATTTTGCTCATGAGCTCAGAGCCCCTGAAATAAGTGAGGAAAAAGTTGCTCAAGGATCAGGAGAGGGAGCTTCTTGTCCTTCTTACAGACTCTTTACCATTTTCATTTGTAAGTCAATAATCCAGTCTAAAGACTCAATGCTCCAGAGCACAATTTAGTTCCAGCTACATTATAAAGTTTCAGTTAGTGGGGCATTTAGCCAGCTGAGCTGATTTACGCTATAAAAAGAAGCAAGCCTGTAAAGTTCAATATAGGAGTGTATTCTGAGCCCATTAAATGAAAGAAAAGTCATTTTATGAAGAATAAACATAAGCCAATAGAAAAAGAAAAATAATTAAGTTCTTCCTGATTATAAAACTGATCATGTATTTCAGAGGAGAAAGGCAGTCATGTATAGGCTTTTGAATTTGAAGAGTATTTTTCCATTAGTCACAAAGGCCAAGGAGACAGGGGCGAAGCTACCTTTTGGATGGAATCATTTCCAGCAGTCTGCCCACTCTATTCTTACAGTTCTACCCATCATTTAAAACACAAGTCCTGGAGTCCTACACTTAGTTCTCTGGTTCTATTTACAAATAGCATCAAATATGATAAAACACTATCAAGATAAAAAGGCTTTCATAAATTGGGACTAAACTCACTTGATCTACTACCATCCAGAATCCACATGGTATATAACTAATTGGCTGGGGGGAGGGGAGGGGAAGCGTAAAGTGTAACTACTACTTAGAATAATTGTTTTATTGAAAATAGGACAGTAGGTCAAACTACCAACCGTGGTTTTTGAGAAGAGCATAGAAAATTATCTGGTTCTACAGAATTGATGAGAAATCACCACTGATGATGATGATGATGATGATGATGATGGCAACGATGGTAACCATATTCTATCAGGTACAGTCTATGCTATTTGGTGAATTCAGAGTTTTCTTTTTATAATGTTTCCTTTGCACCAATCACTAACCTATGCCAAATTATAACATTTCAGCAAGTGAAGCTTTTAACCCTATTGATGTTATTTATAAAAAGACAAAAAACTACAATCAAATGCAACAAAAGTCATCTCTGAATTTACTTAGATGAAGAAAAGACAATCTACACTCTACAGACTAGTCAACAGAAAGGAAAATAAATTCTTCAAAGAAAATTCCAATTCACAATCAGTGTAATTTCCTAAAGCTTACCCTTCTATTTGCATCCTATCTGACATTTGCATTGTGTTGTACAATTCACAAAGCACTCTCATGATCCATTATTATTTCATTTGATCCTCATGTTGTGAGGTAGGCAGAGCAGGGGGAATAGTGTGCATTTAACAGATAAAGAAATAGACTCTAGAATAATTTGCACAAGTCACATGACTTGTACCGTCAAGACCTGAAACCCAGACCCTGAGTTGTTTTTTTAGTAACACCAAGCTCTCACTCTTGTATAGACTATTTACTTTATATTTGTATAGACAATTAATTGGCTTTTTAATAGGTTAAATGTTTAAGGCAAATCCCAGGGGCTTGTGAGACCCATGATGAAAAGGAAGCAAAAAAGAAACACGGAAACATTATAGTATGTCCATCAGCCATGACTAGTAGGAGAAATATTTCGCTAAAGGAACAAACTGGAATTTGCAGCCAGGGGAGAAAAATTCTAATCAACAACACAATCATCAATTCCCCCCACCCCCTAATCCACTCCAGCTGCATGAGGCATTAACAAGATGACACTAATAAAGTCCTAGAATACCCTCAACTACAGGAAGGTTCGGTGGCTACAGCCTAACCTTTAAAGTAGTCACACTGTCAGACTGAATAACTTGTTTTCAATTAACCAAAAACTGATCTCTAAACAAGGAAAACTTCACAGGAGGGAAATAAAATCTCCCTGATATAAAAAGGTGATGTACAACTACATGGGAAAATTTTAAGGAAGATTAATGCTCTTGAACTTTAGGTAGACAAAGTCAATTAAGAAGCCTATGCAGATGATTTGAGGTTCCCTCTTTCACTGCACAGGGAAAAAGAAAAAAACCCATAACTTAGTAAAACCCATTTTCTCCTTACTTTTGCTTTACAGTTAGTGAGAACTGGAACTAAGGAACTTTGCATTAACAGAATAACATTTGCATTTATATAAAGTTTATCTGAAAATCAGTATTACAATAAAATCGAAAGACATTTGTTCACAGGCAGGGGATATATGGGAACTCTGTACTCTCCACTCAGTTTTGCTGTGAACTTAACACTGCTCTAAAAAAATAACATCTATTTAAAAAAAAGATATTTGTTTCTCTGATTTTAGGCTAATGAAATCAAGCAAGAGTATGTTAGCCAAAGACATTCACAGACGGCGCATGATACAGGAACAGTGAGAAGCTTAGATCCTCCCAGGTGAGCTATGATTATCAGATACCTTGGGGAATAAATTAGCTAGTTTATAATTCTCACAATCTTGCCAAAAACAAAGTCATGTGCCTAGACATCTTGGGAGCCTGATAGCATGGAGGACTGGTTTACAGTGAAGTTGCGAGTGTCACTAGGAAGTGGACTGACTCATTAGCTCTGGGAATGGGACCACTATTCTAAGTAGTTTACAAGAAGAAAAGAAGTTTTCTTCACTGTTTTCTCTACTACTGCTATGCCAAGTGTTGGCACAAAGAAGGGGCAAGAAAAAGGAAATCAGATAAATGCTAACTCCATGAAAAATTCAATAGCCACACTTGAAATCACCTCCTCTACCTCCCTGCCCACCCTCCCACCCCACCTCTGACCCAAATTTGTTTTGGCTGAGAGGGCTTCTGGTAATTCCATTCCTTGCAATACATACAGCAGGGCTGATGAACCTCAGCACTACTGACATTCTGGACTACGTAATTCACTCCCCGTCGTGAGGGGGCCGTTCTGCACACTGCAGGATGTTTAGCAGCACCACTGGATGCCGGCAGTGTGCGCACAACTACCCCCCACCCACAACTCTGACAATGACAAATGTCTCCAGACATTGCCAAATGGCTACTGGGGGGGCGGGGGCAAAATCATCCCTGGCTGATAACCACTGACACAAAGGAAGCTGATTCCTTTGTTTCTAGGGCTCTAAATAATTCCACTCGAATACACGTTTCCTTTTAAATAGTACCAGGACAGGACACTTGGATGCAACCTGATGCAACTTCATTTCCCTTTATTTATATAGGACTTCACACTGGCATACGATTCACTATGTACAAGTCCGTAGGTCTAATGGAGAAAACATTGGGCTGAAAATTGCAGATGGACTGTATAAGGCAACCGTAATTAATATAACCTTGAGCATGTAAGTAAGTCTCTTAGTATGCTTCATAAGAATAACATCTGCTTTCTTCTCTCGTAAGGATAAAATAAGAGAAGGGAAAGCAATTTGAAGACCATTTATTACTTGATAGGTGCCTAACAACAATTTTTTTCTAATACTCAATACTGAATAGATAGTAGTTTCCAAAAAGCCAAGGTAAGAAGATTTCTCACTTGCCAGGAACTGGCTCGTGCACCACAGTCTCCTCCTAGCAATGGAGGGATAATAGCCGGTATTCTCACAGAGGTACTGTGCAGTCAATCTAACTAACAAGCCTTCTCACCACCAACACAGTACAAAGACAAAGAAGATATAGAAAGCCCTTTAAACTTTCCATAAGCAAACTACAATGAAAATCAAGTCACTGAACATACTTTATACTAAATGATACTAATTTTATTTTTAAAGTATTTAATTAGTGGTAGTGTAATACATTAGGGAAGGACTGTATATTTTTAAAGGATTGCTAATATGTTTAAATGTTTTATGATGTTAAAAAATTAATTTTAATTTATAATTTCCAAATATGTACAAAACCACTGTTTCGGTTCTAAATAATTTGAGGGCAGGAGAGCGGGTGAAGTTGTTTGTAGTAGTTTTATTTTTCAGAGTGGAACTCAAAGACAGAATTTAAAGTACTTTCAAAATGCCATATACCACACTCTCATATTCCACTGTGTAAGAAGTACCAGTATACTTCAGTTTACCTAGCACAGAGCACATTTTATTAAAGAAGAAATTATGGTTAAAATTCTGCCAGTTTGCTGGTAGTCTAACACCCAGTCCGTAACAAGTCAATCATCGCTCACTAAGCAGCTGACAAGTCTAGATTTTAGCAACAATGGCAACAACAAAAAATGTATGTGTTAAAGCTGCCGAGATAAAAGTCAAAGCAACTATTTATTGAACGCCTACAGTGTCTAAGGAGGACAAAGCCCTTAAGCCATGACTCCTGTTCTCAAGGAGCTTAAAGTCTAGATGGTGAGACAATGCAAATATGGGAAAAGCTCAATAACCACAACCTGAAAAACCAACAGAAGAAATGTCATGGGGTTGTACATGATTAACAAAGGCTATAAAAGTTTAGTAAAAAGAGAGGCCAGTTAGACACACGTGTGGAAATGTGCTGGTGGGTGAACAAGAGTTGCAGTCTTTCATTCATGGAGTTAAGTTCATGGAGTTAAAATTCATAGATGCCCTGAGCCTGAAAAACCCACGACAGGTTAAAACTATCTTTGGTATTTTTACATAACACTAAACTAGTCTAACTACTTACTAGGAAATACACATACACATTTTATAAGCAATGATTATATTACAAAATAAAATTAAGCTGTGTCTGATATCAGGCCTTTCACAGAAAATCATAAGGCAGGAATAGATGAATGGCTTAGGCAAGAGCACACATTATAGCGGCCAAGTGGATTTCCTTCCCTTCTATTCCTCAGATTAACTGCAATATATTGTTATAAAATGTAAAACTTTGCTACAGAGAACAAGACTGTGGAAAATCTGCTCCTTATGATAAATTGTCACTGGTGACAAGCCAATGAGTTTTTCTGGCTTGCATAAAATCTTCACCTAAAAGAACACTTTTCAAATTGGTTTCACGGACTGCAAAACCACCTCAGGAGCCACTGGGGAGGAAGGGGACAGGGTAGTAGGACAACACATCCCTCCCACCTCCTGATTTCATCTATTTCCATTTTAGGGTAGCACATAAGATTCCATTTGAAAAACAAGATCTGCTAAGAGGGAAGACAGAAGATCTATGTATAATGACAACATAGTGAAATAAAGCACACTTAAGGGGGAACCCTAAAACAAAAGGCTATTCCAAGTTTTTGTTTCCTCTAATACAGTTTATACCACCAGGTCGGGATTCTGTCTCCGCTTGGAATTTTGCCTCTACCTTCTTTTTGGTACCCCTCCACAAGGTCTTTTTATTATAAACACATAGGCCTTATTAATTAAACTAGCTAGATGTAACTACAGTCACAAATCCACCAATTTGTCCACTTTCATGTTTGGGCAGGGACAACTGGCTCACATATTCGGCCCTGATCCTTAGGCTACTCCATTCCCGACCGCAGTCCCTAGGACCAGAGACCGCTTATTTCAAGTTAAATTTCTGGTAGCAGTCTACGCCAACTGGGAAGTAGTCACTGAGCGTTCCAGTCACAAAATATTCCTAAAAGAGTTTCTTCTGTTCATCAGTTTTTAATCCTTATCTCATAGCTACTTCCCAAAGCCTCAGCCTTCAATCTGATCTTTTTTTCTCACAAGCTTTTATCTTCCTTTTCTTCACCACTGTCCTTTACAGTTCAAAGCCAGAGGTTACTTCCAATAGGTAGGTTGCTTAGTGAAACAAATCTTTCTTGGTACAAGGGGTTGTCCATCAGAAATCTAGTTCCCATTATGGTTAATTCTTACCAGTGAGACTCTCAAATATTCATGCATTTTTAGAAGGACACACAGTACAGCCTGTCTCAGCCACTCTACCCCTCACTACACTCCCCACTCTGCCCCCAGCCCTGTTAGATACTAATTCCTGTGAGTTTGGGGATGGAGTCCATCTCCACCAGTATATGATTTCAAGAAAGCCTAAACTTTCTCAAACTTCAACATATCTCTAAGCAACTCAAATATAAATGAATTATGCTTGTCCTATATGTAAAACCAAACTTTAAAGAGCACACAAAATTTCTCCTATCAGAACTTAAAGACTTCATGACATAGGCATGTTGTTCTTTAGGACAGTCACAAAAATCATTTCAATTTATTAACTAAAATGTGAATGAATTCTTTCAAACAGATTTATAAAATCAGTTTGTTTATGAAAAAATGTTATGCTACTTAAACAAAAAGAACTGACCCGCAAATTTCTAGGATTATGCTTTATTATAAAAAGCAAGAGAGACCACTACTGCAGAGCAGATTTGCTGGGGCACAAAATCTTAAGGGTTTAATAGATCTGAAAGTAGAGATTAAACTATGTGAAAAATTCTAAGAACTCAATGAAAAAGAGTTCTGAGAACAGAAGAACTTGAACAAAGTATTAACAAAAAACAGTCAAATTTTATTCCCACTAGCAGAACAAGTAGAAATGACATAAACAGGAAAAGAGAGGCCTTGAGGATTAGCTAAATATGATTTAGGCTTTCTGGACTCTGTCTTTACTTCCTGCCTTTCTCTTTGTCTAGAATGCTTTCCCAATCTCTGTGACTAATTTTTACTCAATCTTCCAAAAGTCCAAGTCTTCCACTCAGATCATTCTGGATGACAGCACTGTGGTCTGAACCGCACTCATGTGGCAGCACACTGTGCTGTGACATCCAGTATGTACACCCTTATGTGTACTCACATCTTCTCTCACAACTCTAAGGAAAGGCCTGTAATAGACTATTTTATAGATACTTGAGCATGCAGCTCAGTGTCTTAGAAACTTGATGTGCTTCAAGATATCTGCTGAGTCAAAGATCCAACTTGAGAGGAGCTGAAAAACCACCTTCCCCAAAAAAGCCTATTTATTTCACATCTGTATAATGCTACGAATCAAGCTGTTCTCTCAAAAAAGATGCAAATCTTTCTGACGGCAGGAATGAGCTAAATTTGGGGGCCCAAAAGGCCTCTCTGAAAAAAGAGGTCACTAAAATGATATGATTTCAATACTGCTTGAGATGCCAAAACACAAGCAAATATTTTTAAAATCCAATGCACCAAAATACATAAGGAATGCTTTTAAAAAAAGATATTCTAATATTATGTGTACAGGATAGTAAACAGGCCTATTAGCTATATTCTATCCATTTTTCTACTCTAGACACTATTCACTCACTCACTATGCACCTGATGTACTTGATTACCTTAGTACCAACAATCCAATGAACTAAGTAGTAGTTTCATTTTACAAATGAGGAGACTAAGTAGACTCTGGTAGTTTAAAGAATTTGCCAAAGTTCAAAAGTGCTGAAGTCAGTAATCATACCCATTCTGACTCCAAAGTGTTTGCTCTCACCACTGAGCACACTACCAACTAGTCCGTGTCCTGGCAGGACTCATGGGCCAAGAGAAGGGGAGGTCAGACGCATTTAAACAACTACACCATGTGACAGTAAGTGTTGTTCTGGTATGAACAAAGTCCTGTGGGGCACAAAGAAGAAAATGAACAATTCTGCCATTCTGCATACAGGATAAATGATGACTGGAGAAGCTCAAGGGAAGAGAAGCTGATATGGAAAAGGGAAACGGCATTCCGTACAGAGAGAGCAGGAGAAGCAGCTAATCACAAAATACAGTAGGAACACTGCACGATATATGTAGATGTGTTTTACACAATGTGTACTTTTCTCTTCTAGAATGTTCCTACGAGGATCTATGTTTGTTTTGGGGGAAGAATCAGACCATCTAATGAGAACCAGGAAAACATCTAGATGTTTGCTTTATGAAGGATCTAAGGAAGTAAAATCTATTTAAAAAAAAAAACAGGCAAAAATACCTATGGAAAGAAGTCTATATATAAAGCTGTACATCGAATGAAGAAAAAGTAAACTTAAAAGTTAATGCTGGGCTTCCCTGGTGGCGCAGTGATTGAGAATCTGCCTGCCAATGCAGGGGACACGGGTTCGAGCCCTGGTCTGGGAAGATCCCACATGCCGTGGAGCAACTAGGCCCGTGAGCCACAATTACTGAGCCTGCGCGTCTGGAGCTTGTGCTCCGCAACAAGAGAGGCCGCGATAGTGAGAGGCCCGCGCACCGCGATGAAGAGTGGCCCCCGCTTGCCGCAACTAGAGAAAGCCCTCGCACAGAAACGAAGACCCAACACAGCCAAAAATAAATAAATTTTAAAAAACCCAAAAAAAACCAGCTTAAAAATGATAATAATAAAATAAATAAATTTTAAAAAAAAGTTAATGCAGAAGATAAATACATCTTAGAAGCATTATAAACTGGATTAGATGGAACCAAGAAACAGAACTAAACGATGGGGAGGGACAAAAATCCATTATAAGAAATCTATAAAATCTGAAATTGGAAGCTTGGAGGAAAGCATTTAAGTGAGCACAAAACTGAGAACTATGAACAAAAGCCCCGTGAGGACATCCAAGGACGACTGAAGGAACTTATCATCCAGGAGAAGATATACACATCCACCAGAATATGATTTCACTGAATTATAAAACTGCAGAGACATGGAGGATGTCAACCACCCTGACATCTCTGAGATCTAAATCTACTAGAAGAAAATAAACCTGAGAAAATTCACCTCCTGACCACCCCTCTTTCCCAAGTTGGAAACAAGGAGGGAAAATTTTATTCTGGACTTCTGACCAACAAAGAACAGGTTGGCTATTGTGAATATAATAGAAGCCCTAAGAACTTCCCTGGTGGCACAGTGGTTGGGAATCCGCCTGCCAATGCAGGGGACACGGGTTCGAGCCCTGGTCCGGGAAGATCCCACATGCCGCAGAGCAACTAAGCCCATGTGCCACAACTGTTGAGCCTGCGGTCTGGAGCCCGCAAGCCACAGCTGCTGAGTCTGCGTGCCACAACTACTGAAGCCCAGGTGCCTAGAGCCCATGCTCCACAATGAGAGAAGCCACCACAATGAGAAGCTCACGCGCCGCAATGAAGAGTAGACCCCGCTCACCTCAACTAGAGAAAGCCCGCGCATAGCAGTGAAGACCCAATGCAGCCAAATAAATAAATAAATAAATAAATTTATTTTTTAAAAAATAGAAGCCCTAAGAGTATGTGACATAATTTTAGGACTTTAAGAAGTAAGGAATGAGACTAACTAGACTGAGTTCTTGGCTGGCTGGCATCCTGGCTACTTTTGCAATCACCACAGTGTATTGCATTCACCTGTTTATACATTAGTTTTTTCGCCTAGACTGTGAGCTCCTCCAGGAAAGGGCCTTGATTTAATCCTCTATGTATATAGTGAATAGTTCCTGAACCTGAACCTCAAGAGGTATTTAATGTTTCCTAAATGAACAGCCCTGAACATTTGCTTCCAGGTTTTTTTGAGAAAACATCTTTCCAAAGAAGGTTTAAAAAAAAAAAAAAAAAGGAAGGGTAGGTCAGGATGGTCCCCTGGTTACAGGAGGCAGTGATTCATAGGCCATTAGAAGATGCTAAAATATGAACATTCTGACTATGCAATAAATAATTCTAATAAGGAAAAGAAATTGGGGCGAAATCTAAAGAAACCAGTTCTTGTGCAGGGAGAATCTCATGGGATAAGATGTGAAAAGAAAGCTTAGAAAAGCTGGATAGAGTCATGTAACCTACCTGTAGATAAGAGTATCGTAATCCCTGAGGATTAAAATCAGAATCCGTAATGATCTGAATCTGGTGAAAAATGCTGAAGGCAAAAAAAAGCTAAGTTTGGAACAGGAGAAAATTAGGAAAAGCCACTGCTCAGCCTGTCATAATGCTAAGTCCTGAGAAAAGCCAGATCTGTGTAGTTCCATCTTCATTTTGCTTCCTTCCATCTTCTTTATAAAACAGCATGATCCTCAAACCAGAAAGGACAGATTAAGCAATGTGGAGAGAGAATAGTAAGTCAGAAGAGATGCAAAGACAGTAAAAGAACATCTATTCAATTTAAATAAGTTTAAAATTTCCAGGTGCAAAATGGATTCTATTCCAGGGTATTAATCCTCACAGATGTCATCACAAAACCACTGTTAAGAGAAGTTCCGGGACTTCCCTGGTGGCGCAGTGGTTAAGAATCCACCTGCCATTGCAGGGGACACGGGTAAGATCCCTGGTCCGGGAAGATCCCACATGCCGCGGAGCACCTAAGCCCCTGTGCCACAACCACTGAGCCCACGTGCCACTACTGAAGCCTGTGTGCTCTAGGGTCCACATGCCACAACTACTGAGCCCACGTGCCTAGATCCTGTGCTGTGCAAAGAGAAGCCACCACAATGAGAAGCCTGCTCACCGCAACTAGAAACAGCCCGTGCACAGCAATGAAGACCCAACGCAGCCAAGAAAAAAAGAAAGAGAAGTGCCGGGAAAGGAAGAAAAGGCAGACTCTAGAAGCTACATAATTATAAAATGACTTCTTGGGAAAATTCTGAAACAGATTAGAAGATGGATGGTTTCTTTAGAAATGAATATGATAGGCTTAGCAAGCACTGCTCTATTGCTTACGTTTGTAGGCATTTTTTGTGAGAAATAATACGTAGCATTTTGGCTAAAACCTCAGCTCCTTTCCAAATGAAATACACAGGAAGTTTAACTTTGAGGTGGAACAGCAGTCATGGAGGCAGCTTCTACTGACAATTGTTTTCCACTGGAAATGTCCTCCTTCTAGATGCTACGGTCCATTTCCTTTCTTCTTCTATTGCCTGCCCAAACTCAAACACTTTGCAGCTAAACTCCACTTCCATCCCACTGACACATCAATCCCATACAACAAATGGAATAGAGTGATCAATGAAAGCCAAAATGCATTTCCATAAAGAACCAGCCATATAAAAGTAATTTACCCTTTGGACAGGCTTTCTAGGATTGTCATAACTACAATAGATGTTGAATTCAGCAGTTGTTGGAAAGTTTTCTAGTGGTAACCTTTTGGTATATGATAGTAAAGTACAGCATGGATGACAGCAGTGTTTAGATGAACTGTCACAGAATTTAAGATACCGTGTGTTAGCCTGAAAGTTCCTGAGATAGTGCTTGGCTTATCTTTGACTCCATGCTTTTTATTATATTTAACAAAACCTACAAAGTTTATTTAAATATGCAAACAGAAAACCAATTCGAGATGACAGAATCAATAATTAAAATTATAACTATTCTTAAATTAAAATTCTTAAAATCTTCACACAAATGTTATTACTGTTACCAATAACATTTATCTATCACTTTATAACCACGTAGTTTTTCATATGATAAACTTGTAAGATGGTGATATACAACAGGATACACTCTAACTACACCAAATCCAAACACATAAAATTTAACATGTATACATTCAGATTTTAAAAAATTCATTACCAAAGTGTAGGATGGAAGAGATCTAACCAGTCATGTGTATGAAAAAAGGTTTAGTGGTTTTACTTATATCATTTGATATAACAATTGGGTAATGGAACTTCTAAAGAGGTAACATTAAGACCATGTAAATTGATGTGAAATGTCTAAATTAGCAATCGTATGACATTGAGCAAATCACAAATGATAACCACTCTGAGCCTCAGTTTTCTCATTTACAAAATAGGGATAATAACCCCACAGGATATTTTTATAAAAAGACTCTGTAAACTCTAAAGGAATATACGAACTTTAGTAATAAGAACAGTGTTAATGAAAAAGGAGATTATCTAATCACGTCTGGATTATTAAAGTGTAAGCTTCATATTTTAAGAAAGGCATTCAGGGACTTCCCTGGTGGTGCAGTGGTTAAGAATCTGCCTGCCATTGCAGGGGGACACGGGTTTGAGCCCTGGTCCGGGAGATCCCACATGCTGCGGAGCAACTAAGCCTGTGTGCCACAACTACTGAGCCCGTGCACCACAACTACTGAAGCCCGCACACCTAGAGCCTGTGCTCCGCAACGAGAAGCCACCGCAATGAGAAGCATGCGCATCTAAACGAAGAGTAGCCCCTGGTCGCAACTAGAGAAAGCCCGCGTGCAGCCATGAAGACCCAACGCAGCCAAAAATAAACAAATAAAATAAATAAATTTATTTTAAAAAAAAGGCATTCATTGTCATGCCAAAATATGTGTAGAGGAGAAGTGGACTACAGAGAGAACTAGAAACCATGTTAGGTGTGAAAAGGTTAAAAGGACTAAGGATGTTTCATCCATGTCTAGTAGTTACTAGACAAGTGGAAACTGCCTTCACATATTTGACAAGAAGTATAAATGGGAAAAAGATTTTGGTTTAGCCAAGAGAAAAAATTCGTTAACAATTATAAGTTCCCTAAAGAGAGCTCCCTACTTAGGAAAGTATTAAGTTCCCCAAACAGCTCTTCATTACCCACACAGAGAGTTCTGGAAAATAAGGTATTTATTTAGAAAGACTTTCTGAATTGTGTGTATACATATGTATGTATATGTATGTGTGTGTATATATATATATTTGTGAGTATCACAAATGAGAAATTGGAGGGTTGGAAGAAAAGTATTGGTTAGGTGAAATTTTTAAAGTTTGTGTGTGTGAAGGGAGGGAGCAATGTGTGATCCTTGGGAAAATAAGGATCAGTCAAGAGTTGAATTTCCAGAATTCAGAGGTAAAGAAGATAGAAGAGAAGGACTGATCATGGAGTGGTGAGGGGAATCTTAACACTGAACTGAAGGCCACAGTTCAACCAAGAGGTGAGATAATTCATGTGGAAACGAATCTAATTAAGGTCTCCAGAAGTCCAGATTTAACACAAAGCAGATCCAGATCCAGGCTTTGCAGACCTCCAGAAATAATAATCAGACACTAACATTACTCTCTCAACCATGAGTTTTCATTCAACAAACGTTTATCGAGTATCTACTCTGTATTATTTTCTCTGGGGCTGGATGCTATAACATTTGGCAGCAGCTTCCTAGAAGTCTTGCTGCTCTGCTTGTTTTGTATTTCTTCAACGGATCACTGGAGTTTGGCTATTCTGAACGAAGCAGTGATAGCTTTTGATCGTTTAGTGCCAATAAGATATTTTTATGCGAGTATAAGTTCCTCTTCAGGCCTGAAGAGGAACTTGCACTGAGACCAAAGTATTTTGCTGCCTATGCAGCAAATCCCCATATGGTTATATGTCTACTGAAAGTCCTAAGGTTTCTGATGTTCATAATTTTCCAAATTAAAAGATTTCTAAATTTTCTAAAAGTTATTAAAAAACATATAGCCAGTTTTTACTCCATTTGATTACACAGCTCACTTTTGACAGTGAAGATCAGTCTCATCTTTTTCTGAAAGATGGCTCCTATCTTAAGGGTTTCTATCAAAGACATAAAAATCCCCCAAAAAGAAGACTAAAAGTATCCATGCTCTGAAACATGATTTTAAATGACAAATTCTTCATAACCCAACTCTGAGCTTTATTTTTAGAAAGTATGCTTTTAGGCATTAAAATAATCATTTGCTTTGTTTCTTAATTTTAGAAAAAAGATTATTTTTAGGAAACGAAGTAAATTCCTCATTATCCTGAAACTAAATGACATAGATACGGGTATAGTCATGGTAATAAACATTTCCAACCCAACAAACCAAGCATACATCTTTCTTCCTCACTATTTTCACAAACCAGAGATATTTGTTAAAGTTTGTTTTGAGGTTGTTTTATAAATAAACATTTGATTTTTCAAAACAAGAATGCAAATTTGAAATTTACTTATTTTTTAGCTATGTGAAATGTATGATTTAAAAAAAAATAAGACTATTTTGCTTCTTCTTCCTCCTTACTATTTATTCATATACTGGGGAAAATACAGAAATTTTTTGCTTCCAATTTTCAAATTATGCCTCAATTTAGAAAGACTTAGCATAGACTGCATCCTTTCCAGACCTACAAAAGATGATACTCCTGTGGAGGAAAGCATTTCAAAAGGCCTATATGCTGATGAATTTAAAGAGCTATATGCTTACCATCAGTTCACTAAGGGGCCTTAGTTTAAAAATCATTTTTGAAATATACTTATTTAAGTGTTCATCCTTTGCTATGATTTATTATAGTTCAATTGCAAAAGAATGCCAGAGATGGTCTTGACAGAACCAAATCTCAATCAGTGTAGAAGAAAGGAAAGCAGGAAGGAACGAGGGAAGGAAGATCATATGAATACAATCTTAAATATAAATTAGAAACTACAATTTCTATTTCACCATATCCAGGTTTATACTGAACTAGAACTAACATTTTACTGAAAAAAAAATTAGTTCTATTAAAAATCACACGTATTTGTGAAACACTGAATTTTAGTAGTATTGTCTAGAATGTATTTTTAAAGAGCTAGAATAACTTAGAAGTAGGAGAAAGTGAATAACACCAATCTTACAATGTCAAAAGTCTACCAATTTGACACTTGTTACTCAATCTACTCCAAACCCAGACTGTGCTTTCTGTTTAAATGTGCTGTTCTGATTTTAAAGAGAGAAGAAAAAAATAATATGATCACTTAAAATCAAAAGCTAGTTTGGAAATAAGACCAGTTACTGAGAAGGAAATTGGGAGGTAAATGACCAGAGACTCTGAGTAACCACTCAGCAGCCTGACAGAGCACTTTCTTCTCCTTTGAAATGGGAAAATTCAGGCCTGTCAGGGATCCTGTAGGGTAATCACATAGGTAGTGCACATTAAGATCTAGTCAAGACTGCCCCCTCTAATTGTGGTTAAATTACAGGGAGATAGAAACAATTTCTTCTTTGTCCAAAGAAAGAAAAAGAAACTGGATAGAGAGGTGAGTACAAACTATCAGAATAAGACTCCAGGTGGTCAGGAATTAAAACCTGAAAGCATGTTCTAAAACAAAGGTTGCAGGGCTGTAGGTATTTATTTGGAAGTTATGTAAGATCTTTGCTTATTTTAGTAATAAGCTTCATTCCAATCACCTACCATTTAAAATACAGGTGAGGTTTTGAAGCATTGACTACACTAAGACTCAAGAAATGTCATTCTTATTTGTGACTCTGGGGCTGGGGAAGGCCACTGTTAGGTTAATTAGTGAATGTTAATAGTTTAGATGTAAAAACAAAAACAAAAAAACAAACCAAAAAAACCCATACCTGGTAGCAAATCATACCCTAAGTGAGGGATGAGGGAATAGGGCATATATATATCAGTAATCCATAATCACAAACTTCATAAAAACGTATTTTAATAGAGAAAACATAAGTGCAACAATGGTATGTAGCCCAACACTCAGCTTAAGGCCAATAAGAAACCTTCCTACTTTGCTGATGAAGTCATAACCCAGGGCCTCCTTTACCTTAAGCTGAATACTCAGTTTATAGATGTAGTAAAGGAAAAAAATCAATGGTTTCAGGGTGTCAGTCTTCTTGCAAATGCCAACATATAAAACGACAATGTTTAAAAACATCCCAGTAATGTTCCAGATCACTATGTTCTGCTCCGTAGACACATTATTTCAGTACCCAAGACTGATAACAGAGTATAAACGCTAGCATAGTCCTTGGGAAGAGATCTCACCATATTAGGAAACATCACTAGGCTACAAAAGTTGATTGCAGTCAGCATTCCTGCATTTCTTCTTGGAGATGATGATGGTATTATCATCTTTAAATCCTTGTGGAGCTTTCCCTCTTTTTCATTATGCTGAAAACAACAACCTCCTTGATTGAAAAAAAAATCAGCAGATATGCTATCATTTTACATAGTGTAGCATATAGTAGCTCTTCAAAGATGAATCTAAAATCACCCCTTTAGTGTGGGTGTAGTACATCGTGGTGCCATTACTGTAAGCATTTTTTTCATTCTGTAATATTAGAGATATCACCAGTCTAGTGGTCATGCATGTTGATCCTTAAATGCTCTTTGGTACTGCAGAAAAATGCTGGGTTAATTTAACTCCACCTGTTTTACTGTTTATTTTGGTTCTGACATTTGTACTTTAAGTCTACATTAAGAGTACCTGCAAGTTTACAATTCCCCCCCACTAAAGTTACTCCAAGATCATTGGGCCACATTTAACACAAGGCTGTTTTAACAACTTACAGGATCTGTAATAACAGTTGCCAGCAGATACACAATCTGAAAGTCTTCAATTCATTACTTGCACTGATATTCACAGTTGAAAGCCCTTGACTTGTGAGAACTACTAAAATAAACTGTAAGACACAACAAAGTTTAGAGAAGAGATATATTCTGAATCTTGAAGTTTTTTTCTCCTTGAATTACATATACAAAAGCATATTCACAGGGTGAGGGCTAGGAAAACATAAAACTGTGGTTAGAATGTGATTATGGGCAATCACAATCCTTCTGAGCCTTGTTTATTAATAGCGTTATTATTATTTGGTCTTTAAAAGTGGATTGTTGAAGACTATATGTTCCATAGCTCTGAAATTTCATGATTCTAAAACGTCTTTTTCTTCTTATTATCCTTTCCTTAGGTTTTCCAAAAGAGTATGACATGGGATGGATATGCTTAGTAGTGGAAGTGAAAATTGATGAGAAAAAGCTATGAAAATATTTGTTCAGATAAAGCATGACCAGGGGTGAAGTGGGCACCTGTACTGTAACCCTGCTGCATTTAAACAGGGTCTTAATTTCTTTTTAAAAACAAAAACCTTTAGAGAAAGTCACAGAGAGATGGTCTGAGATTTTTTCCTCTGCCACATTCACTAAGTGGAGGATTTAAATGAAAATTACTATATATAAACGAATGTACATGCACACACACAACACTCAACCTCACCCCAGACACAGAGCCAGGCTTATTTATTTCCTTTGCTAAGAAAGCTTTCTCTTAGGTGATGTGCTAATCAAATGTCATGAAGACAGAAGGACTATTATTACCACTAAAGAACTATTCAGACAGTTGCTTTAAACGTTTTTACCCCAGTCTAGATGCAGCTGTTACCACACAGCCCCAACAAGGACAGGCCAAAATTCTCACAGCCACAGTGGGTTATTTATTCAATTTTAACATTAAGATAATTAAAGAACAGTCCTATTGGGCCACCAAATTGTTCACTTTAAAGTAGTTAATTGTATGTTATGTGAATTTCACCAAAAAAAAAAAAAAAAAAAAAGGTACTGGGTGCTTTAAAGGCTTTATAAATTATACGGAGGGGAAAAAAACCTTTTGGGGTGTTCCACAACAGTGGGTCTTAGGACCAAACTGGAGCTGGAACAACAAAACTGTTCTAAGCACAGTATGTTCTTAGGGGTTGGGTTGGAGCTTCCAGGAACCTCGAAAATAACCATAAAATGTGAGGCGGGCTAAGAACAAAGTCAAGTCAATAGCTGCCTTATGAAGGCTGGTGTGAAGGAAGCTGGAGTAAATAGATTGGTTCTCAAGTACAATAATTTCCAGCTGGTTCATGGAACTTCTAGGTACTTCTGTACAATTCTCAAGCAGCTTATATTACTTAAGCTTGCCTTCAATTCTAAGTACCTGATAGGTATAAACTAGATTTTTATATAACTCAAACCCAGGGTATACTCTCCAAAGCACCAGAACAGAGTAGATTCACCTTAATGAATCTTGAATTCCCAAGAGTGATTCTTTAGAAAAAGCTCCTGGTTAAAGAAGCTGTGGTCTAATATGCCTAGCAATACAAGGTTGCTAAGACTAATAAATCACAGGGCAGTAAGGAGATCCAAGGAGCAGCGGCTTCTCAATCCATCAACATGGTTCCACAAACTCAGCATTCTTAAGCAATAACTTATACTTTGAAGCATTATCATTTTTAAATGTCACAGGTGATATCTTAGCTGACATATACGGAACAAGTCCAGTGAATTTAAAAATATTTTAGTAGGACTTCAGGCAGGATTTTAATTTAGTCAGGAAATTAAGGATGCTTCCAAAGTAGGCATGTTTGCTATTAACTGAATGAGAAAAAAAAATATATTATATATCTATATCTCCATCTCTGAGTTCAATAACTTGTAGGTTTGTGTCTATTTACAAAGCACATTCTCTTTTGGGGAAAGTTGTCAAAATATTTTTATAACCTGTTATAATAAAATTCTTAAGTTCTCTCTACTTTCACCAATCTACTGCTTTTAATTCCAATTTGTCATATAATTAAAGCAGAATGACCTAGTCCAACTAAGAAGAGATACTTTCCCTATGTAGGTGGAAAGCTGATTCTTTCCAGTTTGCATTTAAGCTTGGGAGAAACGAGTTCACACCTGTAACATGGGCTCCTCAAGCTACCGGACTCATCCTATGGCACGCCTACTCCCTGTCTAAACCTTTCATGTCATAAGTAACACACTCACTGGGCATACGTACACCCGTCCAATCTCATCTCTGGCTTTTCCCAGGCATTCCCTTGCACTCTGCGTTCACATTCTCCTACTGTGCTTTGAGGAAGCAATGTTTACTCTACTGTGGGACGTTTTCCTTTGAATCACCTTCAACTTATAGGAAACGTGATCCAAGTTCCCCCAGGCAATACCATGCTTTCTGCAATTCTCTCTCACACAGTCTGACTTCGTACTCTCAAAAAAGGACTGGAGGGAAAGCAGGGAGAGAAAAGACCACAGGGGTAACGAAAGCTTGCCTTCTTTCCAACCTCTAGCCCTAATGTTAGACATCTATCTACCATCCTTTCTCTCGTTCTCACTCGTCATTTAGCACTGAGTGGTCATCATACTGACCACCGTCTCCTAATTTGTCCTTCCCTTAACAATACTATACCTGTTCTTTGTCCTTATCAAAACCTAAAATCAATGAACTCCCTTCAACACACTCGCACCACTGGATATTTCCTGCCTTACTGGACTCTTCCTGGCACAAGATTATATCAGTTTTGTCTTCTTAAATATCTTTGTGTCCTTTCCTTCTTCACCCTCTAACCAAACTCTCATATTTGCTTTGTCCACTCCTGATGCTTTGTGTTGAATCACTGGAACATACAAAACCATATATATCTGGACTCTAAAATTTTAAATTTGATTCTTATCTTGACTCAGCAATTCTTAAATTTCTTTCCGATGCACTTCTAGGCTTATTCTCACAGACATTTAATTTCTTTCTTTTTTTTTTTTTTTATAGGTTCCCAACTCCACTCTTTCACCCCCATTTTCTCACACAACATGCATTCAATAATTACTGATATGAGCACCTTCATCTATTCTCATTTTCTCTAATCTCACATTCTCTCTCCTAGATTTTCTGATTGTTTTTACAAATAACAAAGGAAGATATATCCCATCTCTTTTAAGTTAAACCCATAACCTAACTTGTCTCAGGAGTTTATCTCCTCCCAGCACCTACAGAAACGTGTTACTCTACTGGTTAGCCTATATTCTCTTCCGCACTATCTATGGTGTCCTCTCAATTGACTCTATGTGCTCTGCCTTTAAATATTTAGCTATCTCCCTTATCTTAAAGCAATGCCTTCTAAGATCTACCACCCATCTAATTAGCATCTTGTTTTTCTCTTCCCCTTTGTTGCCAAATGCCTTCAGTCAATGACTGCTGTATCCACATCCTTGATATTTCCTCATGAATCCTACAAATCTGCTTTCCATCTACATCTTTTTATGAAAGCAACATTTTTAAAGGTCACTAGAGACTTGGCCAAACCCAAAGCCGTTTTCCTAGATCTCATTCTTTCTGACTTCTAATTCATAATTTCTTCTCCAATCCTACTAGTTATTACTATTCCAACCCAGGCCATCTTATTTGCAATGACATACTGGAACTGCTTTCTAACTGGTCCTAATTTCAAGCAAACGTATTACAGAATTAATCTTCTTAAAATGCTACAATCAAGTTACATATTTGCCAAAGAACGTGTAGTTCTCTAACACTGACCACATCCACATCAAGACTAAACTCTTCTTCCTAGTTTTCAAGGCTTTTGCACACTTATCCCACCTTCCTATATGACCTGTAATACCTCAGACGAGTCCATCTCCTTACTATCCTTCCCTCCTGACCCTTAGCAGACCATGCTAATCTCCGTTCCCGATTCTTTGTTCAATATGTTCCCTTTACTGTATTTTCCACTTCCATCATTTAATTTCAAGCCATCCTTCAAAAGCAAAAAGCCCCACACTTTTTATGAAGCCTTTCCCTGAATCTGCTCACAGTAACTTCTTTCTCTAACTCCCATTTTTACTTTTGTATCAGCAAAGTGTCTGATTAGCTCACTAAACATTTCATGTGTGAATACCTGTATATACTACTACCATTTATTCAGCACAAGGAGACAACGTAGTAGATATTCAAATAAAAAGACTGAGAGAAGAGACGTAGCACTAATGGCAGAAGGACTAGCTTGAAACCAGATAATTGACTTGGTTATATTTTGTAGAAAAAGACATATATATCATAATTTTGTGATATCACCTCTTTAAAAAAAAAACATTTTTAAGTTATTGTGCTTTCAATTGTATGATATACATCTCTTAAGCAGATATGGGAAAGCTTCATGATCAAATAAACAAAAGAATCTAAAACCTTACAACTCAATATAGGATAAAATGTCCCCCCATTTTTATATATGCATAAATAACATGGTGGTCTTCATTTCATAAGATTTCAATGCACCTGCAATTCGTTCCTTTCTCTTGGCTTTCTGAGGTAAGGCCTCTGTGGGAGTATCTCCCTATGTACCTGTATCACAGCAGAGGAGAGCTCTGTCAGTCTTGAAGGTGCTTGGAATACTGTACAAATAGGAGCCATGTCAGTAAAAATGTGCACACAATGCATTAAAGTTTTCTTTAAAAGAACATATATAGAGGAAGCTGTACTTAATCGCCACAACACTAAGAGTAAGACATGAGCACACACACATGACTGAGAAGTACTTAAATTAGAATAATGAATGTATGTCTCTCACGTTAAAATTTTTTTCACTCTCTCCAAATTATCATATATTTAAAAATTTCAAGTATCAGTATTCAATACCCTTTGTTGCCACTGTCAGAGCAATGAATAATGAAATGAGTCTAGACTGCTCTGGCTGTTCCTGTGGTTAAAATATATCAAGAGCTGACGCTATAGAAATAATTGAAATAAAACTGTCACTAGACTGTTATCCTTGATAATAGGATCTATACTTTATTCAGCCTTGTATCCCTCAAGATCTAGCTCAAGTCACTACAAAGGGTAGGCACTCAAATATTAACGCTTTGTTGAAATAAGAGGAGAGTATACAAAAGCACCACCTGTAAAAACAAAATGCAACAGTAGAATGAAAAGGAAAGTATTATTTATCAGAAAATATTTTCTAATGGAATCTTTAAGAAATTAAAAAGAGGCACTTGACATTCATCATAAGATCAAAATCATTCAACCCAGGTCTATATCCTACACACTGGCACTAAGAACTGCTGCTCTGAAATGTTTTTTTAAAAGTTAAGGATATAAAAGCATATAAAGTTTCCCTTGTGTATGACAGATCAATCAGGCAGGAATTTATCAAAAACTAATTTGAAGTTTTTAGAATTTCTCATTCTTTACCGTCATTTGGTTTCATCAATTTACTTGCTAAGTGAAGCAGTATTCTTTCACGTGTTGTGTAACTTTTTCTGTGTTTTAGTATAATTAATTCTGACTGATTTTAAGACTTCACTTTTTAAAACCGTAATATATATATTAAGTAAGCAAAACAGCGAAGCTTATTTGTTTAGGCTTACAAAGTCTTGGAATTACAGTTAGTTAAATGATAATCTTTAGCTAGTCTATGTGAAAGTATCTAAGTTGAAGCCTAATTACCCAAGAAAGCATTTTTCCGATTATGGTGTGTATGTGGAAAGCGGCGGTGGTGGGGGGGGTGGTGGGGGGGGTGAGGGGGTGTTGGGGGTGGTGAGGGGGTGTTGGCGGGGGTGGGGGGGCAGGAGGGGAAGCAGGCAGAAAGACAGTCCTGGGCTCTAGCAAGTCTGGTAAACTACCTGACAGTGTTGTGGCAATGGCCAGGAATGAGAAAGGAGAGAGAAAGCTACCACAGGAAAAAAGCCTTGTTTAACAGGTATATCTCTCAAAACGGTAAGTAAATGGGAGCTAACCACCTCATGTTTTTGTAAGAAGATCCGAGTGCTGAAAGGCTTGCACTGAAGGCTGGAGAAAACTATGCGCTAGTAAGCCCTATTACAGGGAGCCCAAGTTTGTTCACAAAGCCAAGAAGCCTCAGCACCACAGGAGACATTAAGTGGATGTCTTGGCCTCTTACAGCAAAAATGAAACCATAATCAACACATACTAAAAGACTCCATATTCAACACATGCTAAAAGGCTAACAAATCTACAATATTTTATTTGTATTTTCTAAATTTCTCATAACGCTGTCCTAAAGTCACTTCTAAATAGATGTTAGAGATTATCATTTATGCAGAATTTTACAAAAATAATTAAAATGGCTAGATAATTAGTTGTTTCTACACCCTCAGCTAACCAAATTGAAGGATATCTAAGAATAGATTTTAGTTTACCCACTATACCTCAGGACAAAGCCATTTAACTTGTGTATTATATCTAATAGAAAGTTATTAGACTTTACATAGAGAGGTAACCCTGAAAACTCCAACTCCAACATGATATTAAGTATCGCTCCTAGTAAGGTATTTCATTATTATCATTATTATTATTTTAAATCTCTAGGCTTCCTTTTTTGGTATTCATGCTACTCTTTTAATATTTTTTTTAAAAAATTAAGGTGTATCTTTTATATCACAATGGTTTTTTGAAAATCTCAAGAGGAGATCTGACTTTCCCCTTTTTTCCCAGGTGCTTAATTTAGGCAGAACATAGTCATGTTTTCTGAACCAGCTTTTGTCTAATGCTCAGAACTGAATTCAGTTTATTTTCTTTCATTATCAGCTTTAGAACTATTTCAAGAAATTGTCTATTATCCAAAAACATCACTTCAACATTATATCCTAATAAAGTACACCACTATTCTCTGTGATTAACTAAAATTACCTATGACAACTTACGTGGCCTAATTTTAGAGGATCCCCAATCTCTTCTCTTCCACCTTAGTCTCATTCTGGTCAGGTACTTGTAATATAGTTTTATTATCACACTTCAATTGTGAAACAATGAGATTTCCAAACAAATATCCCACAGAACTACCGTTTTTCCAATAAAAATGTTACACTACTATGGTTGCTTCTGACATACAATATTTACCCCATATTCAAGTTTCTGATAAATCAACTGTAAGTTGAAATTCTGTTTCTGAGGCATTTCCCGGTATACTAGGCAGTGCATTAGAAAAGAGATTATATTGCATTTAGTCTATAATAATTATCTCTTAAGCGTCTCTATATAATTAACAACCATTCAAAAAGAAAGTGCAAATGTGCAAATGAGAGAGAACAAAGACAGTTTCTAAACATGTAATGCATAATATAGGATAAATCCATACAACTACAAACAATTGCTGACAACATCCTTCTGAGCATTAAATGACACCACCAATTTTGTTTTATATGTATTCTTTCTTCTCAAGTAGTCAAAGAATGCAAGACATTATCTTCTTAACTTTCAAATTTTCATGAATATATTAGGATATTACCATTTTTTCACAAATCAGAAAACAAGGAACTACCATTATCTTTGAATATTTTCAATAATAGAGCCAAAATAACAATTCTAGCTAATCTCACCTGGGATCTTAATTAGTACTACAAGTTTATTTGTGTGAGTTAAAAAATAGTATCACTCATGAGAAACAATGCCAAAATTATTAAGCTAATAAACTGTGTTAAAGGCCTAATGAAGAAATACTTTAGCAACTATGAGGTAACACACTAGTTGTAGGCATGAGGAACGTTTATATTGGCTCTTTTGGGTGTATACATTAAATGCAAAATCAGAAAGGAATCATGCAAAAATCCGGTTGCCCATGCAAGCACCCCAGAGTCTAATCCTCTCCTCTCAGTTCTGTTGTCAGGCCACAGTAGTGTGGAGACTTGTAGGCTGCTGTCCTTGTTGTAATGAATGGGAAGAGGCTGACAGTGGCATGGTCGAAACCTTCACCTCTTCTTCCCCTGTGGAAAAGTCAGTCATGGTCTAGTTATGGGTGACTAGATTTGTTAACAGTCCCTTTAAAAATGATTTCAATATTTGGAATACTGATACATATATAAAATACATGCGTAATGGCTGGAATGCGGGTGTGAAACAAGACATGAATTTTAAAATATAAACTTATCAAGTACCTAGAAAGTAGTTATACTCCAATCACACCCTTAAATTTAACACTATGTCAGATTTAAGAACAAATATAATAGATTTAGAATTATAAATATACAAAAAGGAAAAAAAAAAAGAGACCAGGAAAGCCATTCTTTTCCAAGCCAATTGGACCCCTTATATATTTAGACACTCCTAATAGTAAGCAGTATTTTGTGAAAAAATTAAAACTAAATTCTCAGAAGTGAAAATGTGATTTTTTAAAAGGGAAAAATGACAAATCCATGTTTTAAAAGCAGTAATTATGTTTAGAAAAAAGAAATAAAAAGACGTAAATATTAATTTAGCAAATTACCATACAGCATCTGAAAATTCAATGTGCACTTTTGAAGTAATCAGAAAATAGTAAAATGCTAACAATGATCCAATTGACTGAAAGTGAGATGACTACTTCTAGGTCAGAGAACTGTACATGAAATGAGATCAGTTCTCCCAATTATAATTGATAATGACTACAAGTGACTTGTTTCACACGTGACTCAAAATTCAATCAAGTCACTGTTAAAACAGCTAATTCAGAAACTAAGAATTTTTTTTTAAATGCCCTCTCTTAAGTAAAATTCAAATGAACAAAAACATGAACAAAAATCTAATCCTAAACAGTTTCAAATATTTTTCTAGGTATATTCTGAAACAACAATGTTTACAGACTTAGACTATTATTTGTTTTCCAAATAATTTTTAGCATTATGGAATAAAAACATCTTGGCAGGGAGTTCTTTGAAAAACAAATCTGCAAAGTTACACTTGGAAAGACAGCTTAACTGATAACATGAAGATAAAGACTTTCAGTCTTTAGAACAGGTTATTTCATAGTTTTTCAGTAAATTGGCAAAGATTCTATAAATCCCAAATACATAGCAAGGAGGCTGTGTAAAGGAAATTTTAGACTAGAGCTCTTGGTGAGAACGTGGTACTCATAAGAACTAAGCAAGAGATTAATTTTCATCAAGTCAATGAAATTCATTCTATTTTGTAACTACAGGTCATATTCCTGAGATGGGCCAATTGTCTCATGAATAGATACTGCTGATAAAAAGGGACCTCCCAAGTGTGTGAGAGCAAAAATCACTTACTATGGGAAGAAAGCCATGTTAAAGTAAATGCCAGTAATTTTCATTTATGAAGGAGAACATCAATGTTGTAATGAAAAACCATTTCAGTTACTAAATCTGAGATCTGGGTTCTTATCCTAATTCTACTACTAATTGAATGTGTGACTTTGAACAAATTATTTAACCTTTCCAGAACACAGCTTTGCCATTCCTAAAATGAAGGAGTTGAACAAGGTAGGTCACTTTTCAGGACAAGAAAAGTCACTTTTTAAAACAAAAGCACATGGTTCCAATAATAAAAAAGGTCTGAATGGACTTCACTATTACTGCCCACTGATCAAAGTTTTCCCTCAAGAATATTTATTCCAAAAATCCTTCTAAATTTAGCAAACTGAATATGCAGCCAAGAAAATGCTGCTAAAAAGATTTCACTTAATTAAGGAAATAACTAATTTTAAACACAAAAATGATTTCAATTTGGCAGAGGAAATGGAAACCATGTTTCTGTCAAACCTCTGGCAACTGTCCTTCCCATGATAGGTTTCAGTGTATCAATTTTTAATAATTAACTGAAACAAACCAAAACTTAAAATTTAAATACAAATATATAATAAATATAGATATAGTTTCTGTATGATACACAGAAGACTGACACCTCTGAGTGTTTACTCCTAAAGGTCAGGAACCTCATTTTGCTCTACATATCTAAAGAATAAATATACATGCCTTTTCCAGTACTGAATATTGTCTAAGTATATCTCAAAGTGGCAGGCCTCACTAAAACAGTATGTACTCTCCACTATGTAGCACTTAACAGCTACCCTGTGTAAGATACCACGATATTCACTGCAGAATACAGAGTTAGGCCTTTTTCAATAGTTCAACTCAAGTACAACTGAGTTACAGCTAGGGGTGGGAGGCAGATATTGCCTACCTATTAAATTGCTTCAAATAATTCACAGTTAAGATGTACACAGTTTTTCAGAATTTTAGTTTGTCATTTCTAATTGTTACTGAAAATCCTCAATCATCTGGCTACAATTATAAAACTATTCTGTTTTGAGGCTCAGCACATTCAGCTTTCTGAGGTATGTGTCAAATATTTATAAGCCATGGAAGGATTCTATAACTCTTGATAACAATTTTAAGTATTTTGGTACATTAAAACTAAAATTTCTCTGGTCATGAGAGCCTTAAAAGTAATCTAACAATAAGCTTAATCATAAGTCACCATTTAAATACCAAGCTAGTATGCACAGTCAAAAACTGAAAATCTGAAATAACAAACTCTCCCCACCTCCCACAAAATACAACAATGATTCAGAACCTATAGTCGGTGACTTCATTCTTAGAATTTCTGGGAAAACAAATGTATTTTATGCTCTATGGTTGAGTATACGCTAAAAGAAAAGAAAAGCCCACCAAGATAGGACCATAATTTAATGCCACATTTTTTTCATAAAGCACCTACTTTAGATGAAGATTTCAAATGACTAACATGAGGACAACTACACTCAAAAATCAGTGATTACTCATCACCCTTGTGGCATTTCCAGAATATATACTGGCTTGAAATATTTGGTTTAAAACTGCTCTTTTTGTACTAATGGACAATATGATAACTATGAAATCAGAAGAACAGATAATTTTTGAAGATGGTCATGTAATAAGTCAAATAAAAGTACACAATGAAGACAGCTAAGAACTAGTTCCACAAAGGCATCCTCCTTCCTATCAGATCAAGTCCATACTGTTTTGCCTCACCGTCAGAGCTCTCCGCCCTCTCATCCATTCTATGTATAAAATATATGAAGGACCTCCTGGTATAGAAGGCAGTTCTAATGCTTCTTAACGTAATGACATACTAAATCCTGCCTCTATACCTTTATTCAGGAGTTTCCATCAACATAAAAGGTTTTTTCCTTTCCCTCCTGCTAACCCGAATCCAGGATACAGATCAATTCCTACTTCTTCAACGAAGCCTCCCCAACAATTTATAGGCTCCACTGATGTGTTTTGGATTCCAGTATCATATGGTTACCACTTTCATACACAGTCTTATTTTATCTCGTCAACTACACTGTACAGTACAATAGAAATAGTAGCCATATTTTATACTTGTTCTGTATTATCCACATGGCCCAGTTCATTGTTGGGCAAACAGATAGCCAAATACTTATAGTATTGGTTTAATATTTTATTGTTAAATGTTTAGAATATTTAGGGGAACTTAACTTTAACTTTTAGTGTTATAATGTTATGAGATACACTACTAGTAATTTAAATGCCACATTTCTAAATGGTTGAAACAAAGCAAAACAAAACACAATTACGTTCTAATATGCTGTCTACAGTGGATGAAAAAAAGAGTACCAGGAACTGAACACTTAGTGTTTCACAAGTGAATATCATGTAGAAGAGGAATGAAAAATGTCACTCTCGATTACCTACTAACTACCATATCAAATGAACAAATAACATGAGTCCCACCAACGTGCAAACCACTACATTAGGTGCTATCATGCTTATGTGTAAATTAACTTCACTGTATCAACAGCCACAAACCATACTCTCTTAACCCAACTACTTGTCTTGAAAATGAAATGTTGTTGGTCACAAAGAGAATAGAGCCAAAGAATTTTGACGGATCTCTGCAAATTTATCTATCAACCTTGCTAAAAACAAGAGAACGAACGCTTTGCTGGTAACAGCACATTATTACAATAATGCTGTGCCATGTCATATCACAAAGGCCATGAAAAGGGATAAAAATAAATTTTATAAGTTATATAACAGAGTGAAGGACTATTCTATTCTACTTGAGAGAATCAGGAGAGAACAAACTCTTTTACCAGTCATATCTAAAGCCCAAATTAAATTTTGAAAAACTATTAATAAGAAAGATTCCTTTAGATATAGAAGTCACTTGATCTAATAAATATCATATGGGACCTTAAAAGCCAAAAGTTCTGAAACCTTCAAGGGTAGCAGTACAAAACCAGAAGTATTCTGGCATCACTTACAGGAACCTAATATTTACCCCAGAAATAAAAACATGACAGACCAAAAGGAAAAATATCTCTCCTTGAACAATTTCTTTTTCACAGAAAGTATACTTATACACATATGTCTGTGAAACATTAATAATGAGAGTTCTCAAATATTAAGTCCTTTATTAACATATAGCACAGTTTTGATGTATGTGTGTGTGTGTGTGTGTGTGTTTGTACATGTCTATCAGTCAAAATAAGTCAGTTGTCAAAAGGAGTTAAGAGAGTGGCTTTATCCCTCATGCTCTCACTAATTACCATCTGTAAAAAAATTTTTGAACCAGTTTGCTTTTAGAATGTACAATCAGAATTTTTACCTGGTGTTGGCCTTCATGGCACCATAATTTCAGAGCCCATTTTTTTTCTTTGTCTTTTTGCATTTATATGCCATAAGAAAGTCTGGTAACTATTCTATTAAGTAAAATGCTTCCAAGCAATAACTAGGTATAATACTCCACCATCCTTATAAAGCTCAATATTACAAGGCATCCATCTAATTAAAATTTTTTTAGATTATGATAAAGAGTTTTTCCCATTGAAATTTCCAAGACTGATGATAAATACTTTCTGTTATTCAAAAGTTCCCTCCCTACCCACCCAACAACCTGAAGGCATGAGTTATTCACAAATTCTCAAAGGCTATAAATGAACCTACCTGCTATAGGGATCCCTCCCAGACCTGTGTTGTGCTGTGGCGGGAGATTCAAGTCCAAGAAATTACTATTTGAGGTGGGATTTGCTGTGTGGTTCAAGTGCATGATGCTATTGCGTGGAAAGGCCATCCAAGGATAGCGGGCTGCCTGGCCTGGAAAACTGAATGAATTATAAACCGCTCGGTGCTGCTGAAATTGAGGGAACCTCTGTGGCAAGACTGAAAAGGTACTATTGAGACTCGAGTTGGCATTTGTAGGTGCAGCAGGATGTAGGAATCCAGAGCCCGGACCTTTGGCGGTTGTAGTGTGTGAAGAGGAGTTCTGAAGAGATGTGGGCGAAAGGGAAGGTTGGTCTTGGACTGACAGTTCCTTTTCAATCAGGTCTGCTAAGGCTTTTCGAGTGACATCAAAGGGATCAAAACCCAAGTCATCCTCTGGTTGTTTAGAAGAACCAAAGCCAAATGCTGCTTGCCAGTCTGTAGAAGACGATACTGGGATTGTTTCTGGTGGGAAAAAAAATCAGTGATGAATTTAAAATATATAGCTCACTTCCACACTAGTGCAACATCATACTATAACACAAAGGCAAATATATGCAAAATCTACGTAATTTCTTAGAACATTACGACTGTAAAATTACAAAAGGCCTCAGATACTTCTAGCAATGATTTCATCCATAAGTTACTAACTTCAAAAACTGAATGATATAGACTGATTTTGCTGATCAAAGAAAACAAAGTACTATTTGAAACCCAAATTATACTCTCAACTAGTCATCATCAAAACCCAAAATAAGTCATTTAAATGAAATAAAGTAATAAATATAACAGAATTCAATTAGTAAAGTTTATTTTTGAAATGTATTTATCAAAGACGAAGTATAATTTTGAATATATGCTTTACATACTACTACTATAACTTAATGAAAAAAGTATCCATTTAATCTTTGTATTTTTAAATTGTCTTGATTTTGTGTTATCCTTCACATTAACGAGAACTTACAATGAATGAAATTGGAAATGTCTCAAAATGTAACTTTAAAAATTAACTAACATACTTCTTTGTCAGCTGGGGAAACATTTTAAAATATATAACTATACAAACACAAATCTAATTAAAAATTGTAAGCCCTTAATACTTCCTAGAGGAATAAGCATTTGATTATTGGAAAAATGATCTAACCCTTGATTTCTGGAGAAATTTGTCTGTTAACATGGTAAGTTCTAGGTCACAGAACTACTTACCTAATCATCCAATTCCTTGCCATTTAAAAGTTTACATTTTTATGAAAAAGGGAGTGGACAAAAAAAGGATAAAAACACATCCAGCAAAGGTCTCATTTTAGTCTGAGTGTAATTACTAACACACACAGTATTGTTATATACCTGATGTGAAGAGGCTCTGTGGTTCTGGTGCTGTAGGCCAGTCACTGGATGTCTGTGGGGAACTGGGGAAAGGAGGAAGCCCACTTGGGATAGGGTTGGGATGGCGGAAATTGTCTGAGAATAACGACTGTGACTCAGTTACTGCCCCTTCAAAAGGAGACCGTGCACTGTGATTGGATGAACTGATAGGGATGACTGGATTGGATTTTGATAAACCAGGTGGTGGTGAAGGTGTATCACTGTTAGATATCTAAATAAAATGGAAAAAGAAAAGAATAATCAATATAAGTTTATACAATGTAATAAGCCATAGTTTAAAAGGCTTGCAATGAAAGGTATTAGAATAGTGATCTTCAAAAACTGGGGTACTTAAAGACTTTTTTATGAGAGCATAAATTTTCAAAAAAATCCATCAACTTATATATGTACTCTTTTATAAAACTGACCCTCCTGAAAAGACACAGCCAGTATCCTCTCCTTTTACAACCTAATTTCTCTTACTTTACAAAGACAATACTATTTCTCACTCTCTGGGATCTAACTATAGTATCTTGCCCAAGTGTGAAAACTTTCTGGGAGCCAAACAAAACTTTATTAGAAATATTAAGATTAGTGATGACACAGTGACTGACTCTAATGACTAGATTCTTTGGCAAACTAGATGATTCCCAATACTTCAGTTCTGAACAAAATGGAAAGAAGATCTAATCAAGCTATTTCCAAAAGCATCATTAAAAATAGTTTTTATAAGAAATCTTAATATGATTCTTAGGTATTTAATTCACAAGGAGTTCAAAAATTTGAGTGATATTGATATAACTCTTTCTTCCATCTACTTATTTATATGAACAAGATGTTTCAGCACCTGTATTTAGAAAAATGAAATCATGACTAGATTGCTGCTGAAACATCTCCTTGTACCAACAGGTAATATTCATCCATGGATACAAAAAAACTAATTTTAAAATGCCCTATCCACTTCATTAAGAGGTAAATTTCCAATACAATTTTAGTGTTTATGTTTAATGATTAATTTTTTAATCAAACTCTATACTTATATATATATTGCTTTGATCAAATCAATACTATAAATAAAAATTCAGAAGAAAGAAGTTTGGCATGTGTCAACAAAATATTTTTATTTCCAATTCAAAATTTATACGTCTACTTTTATTTGAGAGAATGCCTATCAAGCATAAACTATATATATATATATATTTTTTTTTTTAATTTAATTTAATTTATTTATGGCTGCATTGGGTCTTCGTTGCTGTGCGCACGCTTTCTCTAGTTGTGGCGAGCAGGGACTACTCTTCGTTGCAGTGCATGGGCTTCTCATTGCGGTGGCTTCTCTTGTTGCGGAGCACGGGCTCTAGCCACGCGGGCTTCAGTAGTTGCGGCACGTGGGCTCAGTAGTTGTGGCTTGCGGACCCTAGAGCGCAGGCTCAGTAGTTGTGGCTCACGGGCTTAGTTGCTCCGTGGCATGTGGGATATTCCCGGACCAGGGCTCGAACCCATGTCCCCTGCATTGGCAGGCTGATTCTTAACCACTGAGCCACCAGGGAAGTCCCAAGCATAAACTATATTGCATTAAGAAAAAATTCTGTAATGCCAGTGAAAATTAAAAAATGAGTTCAAGGAATGATGTAAAATTTCTGATTGTTAAAGAATAGCTTGTGTAAATGGATGAGGGAGAAACAAAACATTCTGACACTTAAATCTCTCAGATACTTATTAAAACCCAATGTAGCATGTTTATTTAAAAATACCAAAATTTATAATAAGCTGGAAATTACATCCTTTGCAGCTATTTTTAACTTATTATGAAAAAAAATTTAATGTTAACTTAAAATATACAAGGGGATATACAGATTTTCAAATTCTTTCATGGAAACTGTGAACAACAAATTTAGAAAAACAATGTATTTTAGATCTCTAAGTTTCTCACACTGTGGGGAACTAGCTGTTCTTTACAGAAGAGATTAGAACTACACTTTTTTTTTTTTGAAACCAAAGTAAGAGGTGTACAGAAACTTAAGTAGTGAAAAGCTAGCAACTAGACAAGATGATACAAAGCATGGTCTTAAAGATCAGGACCTCATTCTGTATCATAGTGGATGCAACTTTGAACTTAACTATTTGGTTTATCATTTCAAAGCCAAAAGTCATTTGAGGGAAGGGGGAAAGCTTGGGGGCAAGTTCACTGAGAGAAATAGAAAATTAAAGTTAGTTTGGGATTAGCAGATGCAAACTATTATCTATAGGATGGATAAACAACAAGGTCCTACTGTATAGCACAGGGAACTATATTCAGTATCCTGTGATAAACCATAGTAGAAAATAATATGAAAAAGAATATATATATGTATAACTGAGTCACTGTACTGTACAGCAGAAATTAACACAACATTGTAAATCAACTATACTTCAATAAAATTTTTAAAAAAGAAAAGAAAATTAAAGTTGACAGCAAGGGACAAGGGGAGCATGGGGCAGAGAAACAACTCAAAATCAAGAATGCAGAAGGCATGTTAGTCTGGGACCATTTCATGTAGGGTCAAAAAGACCAAGAATATCAGGGACTCCAAGGACACTAATGTATTAGCACACAGTACAATAACATATGGTCATAATGATAATTCTGAGTCATCAAGAAAGGGTTAAATTATGCTCTATTCTGTGGAGAAAAAGAGGGCTAATTATAATACATTTAATAAAGATGTCCACTGAAAGTGTTTTTAAATTGTTTCAGTATTTAAAGTATTTTTCACTATCTAGAAAATTCACTTGCATAGAATGTCTTGTTTCAGCAGATGGCAGATAAATGAAGGAATACAGTATCAAAATCTTACCTGCTGGGAATTATCACCATTCCCTATGCTGAGAGAATCGGAAGGTTTGTCAATGGGGCTGTAAAAAGGAAAAAATAAAGTCAAATCAGAGTACATTTATTCCCCACAACCAAAGCCAGAAAAATAGACATTTTATCATCTTAACATTTATTGGAGCACTCTGATGTAAGACATTAGGTTAGATGCTGGGGACACAAAGAAGTATAAGATAAAATCTCTATCCTTGAGCAATTTACAGTCTAATTAGATTCTCAAAAAACAACGGGTGAAACAATAGCTTATGAAAAAAAAAGTATTGCTTAAAATGGATACTAATCTATTATTTAGTTTTGTGCCCATGATAAACACTTCCCCATTAAAATTCTTGAAATAATACTCACCTATTTTTCTAGGTGCTTAATGGAGAGCGTAAAAGTTACTGAAATGTTATCTACAGGTTCTTAAAGGCAATACCTTTTTTTAATACTTCAATATCCTAATCATAACCCTAGAGAAGGCGTATGTAAGTGTACACACACACACAAACACACACACACACACACAGGAGACTAACAGAAAGAAACTTTTGTGCAAACTACTGCCTCAAACTAAAACAGTAAAACTTGACTTCCACAAGAGAAAATGCAGTATCACAGTAAAGTAACACAGATTTGCTAACTTCAAGTCCATTTTAACTCATCTGACTTAAAAACAAAAATCTTTATAAACATTATAACACGGACCTAGCAAGTCATTTCTACAACTAACTTTAACCCAGCACATGAACAAAAGATAAGTATTAGTACCCATATACTAATACTTATTTCTGATACAATATTATAGCAAAAAAATTTAAGATTCCAAATTTCTCAAAATTATTTTATTGCCTGGAAACATATACAAAGTCACCTTACAAATAGACAACTTACTGGTACCACATTTAATTGTTCTAGAAAAATTTAACAAGAACCCAACCTGAATACCAAGTGTATCTTCTGCAGAAACACTGCCAGATGCTCTTGAATCTGATTGATAAGTCTGAAATTTACTTGAAGAGCATCTTTACTTATTATTCACAGTATATCAATAAATCAATTCATATTATTGTCAAGTGGGTAATACAAATAATTTTAAGATACAGCACTGAGCCCACTTAATTTAGAGGCAGTTGGGGAAACAAGACAGGTACACACCAACAAATATCAGCCAGTATCAACTATTAAATGAACTGTTTAAACACTAAATGCCATAAATCTTTAGAAAAAAGAGGAGCCACCCCAAGTGGGGCAATTAGGAAAAGTCTCCTAGGGAAGTTCACATTTAACTAGGTCCTTAAAAAGATTTGCACATTGGGAGGAGGAAGGGAAAGGGGGAAAAACAGCATTAAATGTAGGAAGAGCCAAGTGTTTCAAGAATCAAAAGGTCGTAGAAAAGGTTGAGAGAAAGGTAATTAGTTTAAGCTAACATATAGGATGATTTTAACAATGGGAGGTAAGGATAGAAAGATAAGACACCACAGGTCAATGGAAATTTTTTTGAGCACAGAAATGATATGTAATAAATAAAGTAGTGTTTTAGAAAGATTAATTTGGTGATAGCATGAAGAACAGGCTGGAATATAATTCAGATAATCTGAGATAAACTTGCAATATTTTTTAAAAATTTACTGTGGTAAAATACACTTAATATAAAATTTACCATCTTAACCATTTTTAAGTGTACACTTCAGTGGTATTAAATACACACACCTTGTTGTACAACTATCACCAACATCCACCCCCATAACTCTTTTAATCTTATGAAAATGAAATTCTATACCCACTAAACAACAACTCCCCATTTTCCCCTCCTTCCAGCATCTACCATATACCTTCTATTTAGATGACTTTGACTATTCTAAATGCCTTGTATATAAGTGGAATCAGAGTATTTGTCTTTATTGTGACTAGCTTATTCCATAAACAATAATGTTCTCGAAGTTCATCCATGTTGTAACATACTGCAGAATTTCCTTCCTTTTTAAAACTGAATATTACATTGTATATATGTACCACATTTTGCTTGTCCATTCATCTGTCCATGGACACTGAGATTGCTTCTACATTTAAGCTACTGTGAGTAATGGGGCTATGACATAAGTGTACAAATATTGCTTCAATATACTGCTTTCAATTCTTTTACATGTATATAAAGAAGAATTGGTGGATCATATGGTAATTTTACTTTTAATTTTTTGAGGAACTGCCATACTATCTTCCACTACAGGTGTACCATTTTACATTCTCACCAACAGTGCACAAGGACTCCAATATCCCCACATTCTTTCAAACTCTTGTTTTCTGCTTTTTTGATAGTGGCTATGCTAACGGGTGTGAGAATGGGTATGAGATGTCTCATTGTGGTTTTGAGTTGCATATCCCTAATGATTAGTGATGTTGTGCATTTTTTCATATGCTTATTGGCCATTCACATATCTTCTTTGGAGAAATGTCTATTCAAGTCCTTTGCCCATTTCTGAACTGGGTTATTTGATTTTTTTGTTGTTGAGTTTTAGGAGCTCTCTACATATTCTGGTTAATAATCCTTATTAGATATATAATTTGCAAATATTTTTTCCCATTCTGTAGCTTGTGGATAGTGTCTTTCGACTTACAAATATTTTTAAGTTTTCATTAAGTCCAATTTGTCTATTTTTTCTTTTGTTACCTGTGCCTTTGGTGTCATATCCAAGAAATCACTGTCAAATTCAATGTCATGAAGCTTTTGTCCTATGCTTTCTCTTAAGGTTTTTTTTTGGGGGGAGGGGTGTTTTAGGTCTTAAATTTAGGTGCTTGATCCATTTTGAATTAATTTTTGAATATGCTGTTAGGTAAGGATCCAACTTCATTCTTCTGCATGTAGATACCCAGTTTTCCCAGCACCATCTGTTGAAAAGATTGTCCTTTCCCCAGGAGTCTGGCCTTGGTACCCTTGTCAAAAGTCATTTGGCCATATTTGTGACAGTTAATATTTATGGGCTGTCTATTTCACTGGTCTACACGTCTATCTTTATGTTGATCCCACACTATTTTGATTACTGCAGCTTTGTATAAGTTTTGAAATCAGGGAGTGTGGGTCCTCCAGTTTTATTCTTCTTGTTCAAGATTATATTGGCTATTTGGAGTCCTTTGAGATTCTATATGAATTTTAGGATGGATATTTTACCTGCAAAAAATGTCACTGGGATTTTTTTTTTTTTTTTTTTTTTTTTTTTTTTTTTTAATTATTTATTTATTTATTTTTGGCTGTGTTGGGTCTTCGTTTCTGTGCGAGGGCTTTCTCTAGTTGCGGCAAGTGGGGGCCACTCTTCATCGCAGTGCGCGGGCCTCTCACTGTCGTGGCCTCTCTTGTTGTGGAGCACAGGCTCCAGACGCGCAGGCTCAGTAGTTGTGGCTCACGGGCCCAGTTGCTCCGCGGCATGTGGGATCTTCCCAGACCAGGGCTCGAACCCGTGTCCCCTGCATTGGCAGGCAGATTCTCAACCACTGCGCCACCAGGGAAGCCCTCACTGGGATTTTTGACATGATTGGGATTGAATCTGTAGATTGCTTTGGGTAGAATTGACTTTTTAATATTAAGTATTCCAATCCATGAACATGAGATGTTGTTTTCATTTATTTATGTGGCTTTTAAAATTTCTTTCAGCAATGTTTCATAGTTTTCTTGTACAAGTCTTTCACTTCCTTGGTTAATTACTAAGTATTTTATTCTTTTGATCTTACTGTGAATGAAATTGCTTTTGTAATTTCTTTTCCGATTGTCCACTGTTCATGTACAGAAATGCAAATGATTTTTGCGTGTTGACTCTGTATCTTGTTACACTGCTGAATTCACTTATTAGTTCTAACAGGTGTGTGTGTGTGTGTATGATCTTTAGGATATTCTACATATAAAACCATACCATCTGCAAAAAGAGATAATTTTACTTATTCTTTTCCAATTTAAATGCCTCTTCTTTTTCTTGGCCAATTGCTATGGCTAGAAAATACAATACTGTATTGAACAGAAGTAGTGAAAGCAGGCATCCCTGCCTTGTTCCTCACCTCAGAGGAAAAGCTTTCAGTCCTTCCACCATTGAAAAACGACTGTGGTTTTTCATATATGGCTCTTACTATGCTGAAGTAGCTTCCTTCTGTTCCTAGGTTGTTTTTGTCATGAAAGAGTGTTTAATTTTGTCAAATGCTTTTTCTGCATCTATTGAGAGATCCTGTGGTTTTTATCCTACATTCTGTTGATGTGGCATATTGCACTGCTCAATTTTCACACGTTAGACCATCCTTGCATTCTAGGAATAAACCACACTTGGTCGTGGTGCATAATCCTTTTAATGTGCTGAATTCTGTATGCTCGTGTTCTGTTAAAGACATATGCGTCAATGTTCATTAGGGGTTTAAAGTTTGCTTTTCTTACAGTGTCTTTGTCTGGCTTCGGTTATCAGGGAATGTTGGCCTCAAAGAATGAGTTAGGAATCATTCCCTTCTCTTCAATTTTTGGGAAAAACTTGAGAAGGATTGGTATTAGTTCTCCTTTAAATATCTGGTAGAATTCACCAGTGTAGCCATTAGGTCCAGGACTTTTCTTTGTTGGGAGATATTTGATTACTAATTCAATCTCCTAACTGGTTATACATTTATTCATGTATTTTATTTCTTTGTAACATAGTCTTGGTAGGTTTTATGTTTCTGGGAATCTGTCCCTTTCATCTAGGTGATCCAATTTGCTGGCGTACAACTGTTCACAGTACTCTCTTATAATCCTTTTTATTTTTTGTAGAATCTGTAGTAATGTTCCCACTTTAATTTCTTATTTTAGTAATTTGAGATGTCTCTTTTTTTTCTTAGTTCACCTAGCTAAAGGTTTGTCAGTTTTGTTGATATTTTTGAAGAACCAACTTTTGATTTCATTGATTTTCTCTACTGTTTTTCTATTCTCTATTTCATTTATCTCTGCTCGAATCTTTATTATTTCCTTTCTTCTGCTTGCTTTGGGCTTATTTGTTCTTCTTCTAGTTCCTTAAACTGTGAGGTTAGATTGTTGACTTGGGATCTTTCTTATTTTGTTTAATGTAATAATGGCACTTATAGCTATAAATTTCCCCCTTAGCACCACTTTTGCTGCTTCCCAGAAGTTTTACTATGTTGTGCTTTCATTTTCATTCATTTAAGTATTTTCTAATTTCCTTGTCATTTCTTCTTTGACCCATTAGTTGTTTGAAAGTGTTGTTTAATTTCCACAATTTTCTAGATTTCCTTTTGTTAATGACTTCTAATTTCATCCTATTGTGGTCAGAAAAGATACTTGGTATGTTTATCTTTTTAAATCTATTGAATCTTAATTTGAGGCCTAACATATAGTCTATCCTGGAAAATGTCCCACATGCACTTGAGAAGAACGTGTATTCTGTTGTTGGGTACAGTGTTCTGTATATGTCTGTTAGATCTAGTTAGTTTGTGTTGTTTAAATCCTCTCCTTATGCTTTGTCTGGTTGTTCTATCCATTGTTGTGAGTGGGATACTGAAGTCTCCAGCTATGACTGCAGAACTATTTCTCCCTTCAATTCTGTCAGTTTTTGCTTCATATATTTTGATGGTCATTGGGTGTGTAAATGTTTATCACTGTCCTATCTTCTTGCTGTAATGAAACTTTTATTAATGTATAATGTCCTTCTTTGTCTCATATAATCCTGTTTTATTTAAAGTCTATTACGGGGCTTCCCTGGTGGCGCAGTGGTTGAGAATCTGCCTGCCAATGCAGGGGACACGGGTTCGAGCCCTGGTCTGGGAAGATCCCACATGCCATGGAGCGACTAAGCCCGTGAGCCACAACTACTGAGCCTGCGCGTCTGGAACCTATGCTCCGCAACGGGAGAGGCCGCGACGGTGAGAGGCCCGTGCACCGCGATGAAGAGTGGCCCCCGCTCGCCGCAACTGGAGAAAGCCCTCGCACAGAAACAAAGACCCAATACAGCAAAAAATAAATAAATAAATAAATAAATAAATAAATAAATAAATATATATATATATATATATATATATATATAAAATAAATAAAGTCTATTACGTCTGATATTAGTATAGCCACCCCTGATCTTTTTTGGTTCCTATTTGCATGGAATATCTTTTCCCATCCTTTCACTTTCAACCTCTTTGTGTTTTGGGGTCTAATGTGAGTCTCTTGTAGACAGCATATAGTTGGATAGTGTATTTTTATCCATTCTGCCAATCCCTGTCTTTTGATTGGAGAACTGAACCCATTTACATTTAACATTAACTAGTGATACGGAGTTATTATGTCATCATGCTATTTGTTTTCTATATGCCTTATAGCTTCCTCCACACTCCTCATTTCTTTTATGTTTGATTTTTCTGTAGTGAAATGTTTAAATTCCTTTCTCATTTCCTTTTGTGTATATTCTAGAGCTCCCTTCTTTGTTGTTATCATGGGAAATACATTTAATATCCTAAAGTCACAACAGTCTACCTTAAATTTATACTAACTTAACTTTCATAACATACAAAATCTCTGCTCTTTCACAGCTTCATCCCTATCCCTTTTGGTTACTGATGTCACAACATTACACCTTCATACACTGTGTGCCCCCAATAATTCTTTTAAATGCAGTTTCTTAAATTATGTAGAAAACAAGATTTGAAGTCACAAACCAAAGTTACAGTAATACTAGCTTTTACATTAAAGTACTGGACCTTAAATGTACTAACCTCAAGTCATATAGAAAGAAAAAAGTATAGTGACAAACCACTGTTATAATAACACTAGGTTTCATAATAGCTCACTTATTTACTTTTATTGAGATCTTTATTTCTCCATACAGCTTTGGGTTACCATCCAGTGTCCTTTCATTTCATCTTGCAAGACTCCTTGAGCATTTCTTGCAGGGCAGATCTAGAGGTCCTGAACTCCCTCAGCTTTTGTTTATTTGGGAATGTCTTAATTTCTCCCTCACTCTTTGAGGACAGTTTTGCTGGACAGAAGATTCTTGGCTGGTGTATATATGTATTTTTTTCCTTTTAGCACTCTGAATCTATCAGCCCACTGCCTTCTGGCCTCCGAAGTTTCTAATGAGAAATCTGCTGATAATCTTACTGAAGATCCCCTTCTATGTGATGATTTCCTTCTGCTGCTTGCAAGATTCTCTCCTTTGTCCTGATTATCATGTCTCAGTGTCTCACTGTGGATCTCTGAATTCACCTTAATTAGAATTTGTTAAGCTTCTTGAATGTTTATATTTAGCAAATTGCGGAGGTTTTCAGTCATTATCTCTTCAAATATTCTCTCTGCATCTTTCTCTCTCTCTTGTCTCCCTGGAACTCCAGTAATGCATCTGCTGGTCCACTTGGAGTCCTACAGGTCCCTTAGGCCCTGTTGACCTTTCCTCAATCTTTGTGTGTGTGTGTGTGTGTGTGTGTGTGTGTGTGTGTGTTCTTCAGACTAGATAATTTCTATCACCCTATCTTCAAGTTTGCTGATTCTTTCTCCTGCCTGCTCAAATCTGCATTTGACTCCTCTAGAATATTTTTCATTTCAATTATTATACTTTTCAGCTCCAGAATTTTTTAGTTTCTTTTAAAAATTTCTACCTTTTATTTATTTTTAAAAATGTTTATTTGACTGCATCAGGTCTTAGTTGTGGCACGCGGGCTCTGTAGTTGTGGCATGCAGGCTCTAGAGCACGCGGTCTTAGTTGCCCCGCAGCATGTGGGATCTTAGCTCCCCGACCAGGGATCAAACCCATGTCCCCTGCACTGGAAGGCGGATTCTTAACCACTAGACCACCTGGGAAGTCCCTCTACCTTTTACTGATGTTTCCTTTTTCGTTCACACATCACTTTCTTGACTTTCTCCACATTTTCCTTTAATTCTTTAAGAATCTTTAAGAGAGTTGCTTTAAAGACTCTGTCCAGTATATCTGCCATTAGGTCTTTTCCAGGCATGGTTTCTATTGTTTTATTTTCTTTTGAATGGACCATTCTTTTTTTTCTTTGTATGCCGTCTGATTTTTTGTTTAACACTGGCCATTTGAAATCTATCTAGTAACGTGGTACCTCTGGAAATCAGATTCTTCCCCTTCCCCAGTGTTTGCTCTTTTTGTTACTGGTTGTTGTTTTGTTTTTTTCTTTTTTGATTGTTGTAGGCTGTCTCTGTGCTGAGAATTGGTCTTAGGTGTAAACTTAAGGTCTTCTCAGGTCTATTCTGAGCCTTTCCTGGACATGCAGTCACTTTCTAATTTTCCCCATTACATGTGGTTGTTTTTGAATGTCCTAGGTCTTTAGTGTCTGGTTCCCAAAAGGGGAAAAAGCAAAAATTAAAGGAGTATGGCAGGAGGGTGTCAGTCCTTTAAATACCCTGAAATCACTTCAGAGAGGAAGGGACTTGCAACTAGGGGAAGGTGCAACAATGACTGCCTGCCTCTTTGTCTGCACCTGTGATCGGAAGCAATAATCAGCATTCAGAGCAGAGATCCTCAATATTTGAGAACATGGTCCTCTTTCTCCACCCTGTCTCCCGCAAGCTATATGCAAGCTGCTCCAGGAACATGTACATAGCACCTGCCGTGTGGCTGGGGGTGGGGGAGGGGTAGCTGCTACTGTGCTAAGAGCTAAAATTGACCAAAGTTAACTGCCAAGTCTTTCCCTGGAAGGTGCAAGCCTTCAAAAGACCTCAGAGTTCCAAAATAGTTACATCAGACAGATTATGCAGCAAGTGCAGCTGTTGTCCAGGTGGAGAGACTGATTCCAGGTGCTATCTACTCTGCCACCTTCCCCAAATTTGCACTATTCTTATAATAAGGGAATACAGGCTTCAAGTTGAGAGGAAGGAGCAGTCATAGAAACAGAAGGATGAAATCAAGCTATTACATAGGAAGAACTTCAGTGTCTTGATCTTGGTTCACCTCCTCAGTCGCCACCATTAAAAAGCACTAAATAATAATTTTCAATATAGATGAGGTCAATCTTGCTAATGTCAAGGGCAATATATGAAAATATTATGACATTCAGAATTAAATCTTGAGACTGTTTCTGGATTACAACTAATTAGGATAACTTATATCATCTTTTCCACCATGCCAACTGCAGTTTCATAAGCAGTGATTCATTAACACTTAACGCTTTACCTGGGAAGGTTTTTATCAAAGATCTCTAGATCAAAATTTCTAGATCACTGTCATCAATCCAAAGACAGCTGCTGAAAAATCAGGATCAGGGCAAGATATTAGTAAGCTTAAGTTCCATTCAGTTTTAGTATATTCTTCAATTTATTTTAAGAATAATTAACAAATTCAAGGAATAATAAATGAGAGCTTTAGGAATAAGGATATAACTAGAAAGTTTTATTTTTTAGGTAAAAGGTCAATTAAAATTAAACCTGCCATAGTAAGTGCAACTATAAGTGCAAAAACGGCAAATAAAGATGGGGGACTCCCTGCAAATGCATGTATAAACCCAAAAGAAAGAAAAAGTGTATTTCTGAAGTCTAATTGCAATAAATGTGAACTTCCTGCACTCTGATGGCTGAACAGAAAACACATATCTCAAAGCTACCACTAACAGGTCAGGGTTCTCACAACTCTCCTGGCATCAGGTGTCCAAATTCCTTCTTCATTAAGCTCTGTCATACTAACAAATTTGTTGTTTTACATTCAACATCCATCCACCCATTATCATGCCAAGACAATTAAGAAAGGAAAGCAAACTTTAATAATATCACATTTACTAATGACGATAGAGACCTATTTCCTGGGGTTCCCTGGGAATGGCTCTAGAACAGGATCCAGCTTTAGTACTGGTCCTGGGTTTGGTTCTGGCACTCTTTGTGATACCATGCCTAGTGTGGGCTCCAGTGCTGGTCCCAGATCCAGCCCTGCTCAAGCAGTGGCTCTAACTCCAGGCTTAGCTCTGGCCCCCTGTGCCAGTGTGGGCTCCAGCTCTAATGACTCAAGTTCTGGCTCTAGTGGTTGTTCTAGCTCATCCACTTGTCTGTTAGAGACCACAATGAGCCTATGTTTCAGGTTATTTCCTCTGTTCCTGAAGATTAACTCTCTCCTGGTAGTAGCACCCAAAAGCCTCATCCCTGGGGCTTCAGGAGTAGAGGAAGTACAGCAGGTTCTTGGGTAAGTCTGCCTCAGTAAGAGGTTGGTAGTGGTGGATGACTTCAGTTAGCACGAATGACTGCAGTACCTCCTGGTGC
This sequence comes from Balaenoptera acutorostrata, assembly GCF_949987535.1. Classification (NCBI taxonomy): domain Eukaryota; kingdom Metazoa; phylum Chordata; class Mammalia; order Artiodactyla; family Balaenopteridae; genus Balaenoptera; species Balaenoptera acutorostrata. The sequence continues at coordinate 18,523,225 of NC_080070.1, read as the reverse complement.
AGGGCTGCACTTCATCATCGTTCAACCAAGAACAGGTAATACCCCCTCCCAATGATTCACTTAAGTGCAACAGAAAGGTACCAGAGATGGTCTTCAGCAGCTGGCATTCCTGGCGGTGTTGGAAAAGAATTGCTGATTCTAGGGATGTGAGCTGACCAGACTGAACCAGAGAACCAAGGACCAGGCAATCAAGAGTAGGTTCATGTTAGAAATAATCACCACACAGAGGGTATCTGTCTTCAGCTCCTGCTTCAGATCCTGGTAGGTGCATCTGACCATGAAGCTGATAAATGTGTGGTTCCTGTTGCACCCAGCAGTCCCCTATTGTTGCCCTTTCCAGAACCACCTGAACACGGCTCCACCAGTCAGGCAGGCAGAGTCCCAAATTAAACCCTGACTCTGCTCCTTCTTGGGGGACAAAGTTTTCTGGTTTGAAGTCAGAATGCTGAACTTCTGGAAACTTTGTACAGTTGGCCCTCAACATCCATGGGTTCCACATCCTCAGATTCAAGAATATTCAGAGGAGAAAACATTTCAGAAAGTTCCAAAAAGCAAACTTGAATTTCTCTTGTGCCAGCAACTATTTACTTAGCATATACATTGTATTAGGTAGCATAAGTAATCCAGAGATGATTTAAAGTACACAGGAGGATGTGTGTAGGTTATGTGCAAATACTACACCATTTTATATAAGGGACTTGAGCATCCGAGGATTTTGTTATCCTAAGGGACTGATCCCCGTGAATACTGAGGGATGACTGTAATTGATGAAGCTTACAGTCAGTGGAGACTTTTGCAGCCAGTCACCCACTGTCAGATTCCACTTCCTGGAATCTCATCAGCAGCCTCGTCTGGACAGTGAACTTCCTCCCCGTCTTGAGGATGAGGGGTCAATGGGGAGTTTAGGAAACATAGGGCTGGGTTTCTACCACAAAGGCTAGGAACAGATCTAAAAGCAACTCTGTGTATGGGGCCTTCCACAGGTCCACCCCTTTAGTCAGAAGGTCATCCTGATAGCTAACCAGGCAACTGAGTTCCTTCAGCAGCTGATTCAGGTGAAACAACAACTTTGCTCCAGCTGTGAACACTTCTCCAGCTGATCCAACCCATCGTTCAGGGGGGCTCCAATGCAGGTGTTTTGCTGCTGGACCTTCCATTAATTAGGGTGATTAATCGGCCTAGCAGTGCTTTAGAGGCATCTAGCACCTCCTTTCTCCTTTAGTCCAGTTCACTGAGAATTTCCTGCAAAAGCTGCTGCTGTCTGGTCTGACGGGCGTCCAAAGAGGGTATTCTCACTGGGGTCTGGGTCTTATATCAGAAGCAGAAGACATCCTGCTGGTCTTTCAGTTGGCCGATGGATTTCACCAGCTTCTCCATCATAGCCCTTAATTCTAGGGTCCAGGATTCAATCTCATGATGCTGGCTTTCCACAGGTGCTTCGAGGTCTGCCTCTCCTTGCTCCGAATGAGCCCTCTGAGCCTGGATCAGAATTAAAGAGATCAAAGATTGTCTCAGCCAATTAGGTATGGCCCCGAGGAAAGGCCAGAATGTCCCAACAGAATTTTTGCAAGTTGTGCTGTAGTAACAAACACGCAAGGTCCTGGCTGCAGCCACACTCATAGTTCAGTTGGTTTAAGAAGTGGAAGAATAGCATGTTAGCCTTGGAATCATCGCTGTCCAGTAATAATACGAAGGGAAAGAGAAATTGAGACACCTGAACCACACAGTTGACTGAAAAGCACTGGCTTCAAGTGGGATTGAGAAATTCTAATAGGTAGTTAGGGTTCATAACACAATCAAGATATTATTGCCAGAAGGTAATGCTGTGTGTATAAATCCTTGCAGACAAAAATTTGTAAACGTGTTTTCATACAGTCTCATTAAAAATCTTTTTAAAGTTCTAGTCCTAAATAGTTCTGAAACCTATGGTGAAATTACAGATTTCTCAGGATTAAATATTTTCCAATTAACCCAACAGTTGGAATCTGGTGCTATGGAGCTTTTCAAAATATAAATATTTACATTTATCTATTGAAAGTATAGAGTATATATATATCTAGATTCTGTCCTTGGAGATTCTGATTCAGTTAGTCCAAATTGAGATACCTCGTGTCTGATGATCACTGCACTAGTGGAAAAGGAACACAGTGAAAAGGCATCAAGTCGCCTCAAAGTCTCTGAAGTTATTAGACTTTAGAGCCAGAAGGAATCATTAATATCAAATTTAAATACTCTGTTTTACAGATAAAGAAACCAAAATTCACAACTATCTGAAGCAGGTAGTGTGACACAGCTGTGCCTCTGTTTGGATATTCAGATGCTCAGCCAACTCTGCTACCTTCTAACTGGCCCTTTGGGCAGTTTTGAGTTTGATTTCCTTTTATTTCCTTGGTGGCGACAGCACCAAATTCCTAAATATAGTCTCTTGGCTGCTTTCTAAAATTTGCAACATAAAACAAGTAGTCACGTAGTAGAAGAATCAAAGAAAAAGTCATTTTTAAGAACTGGGAGTGGGATAGGAAAAATACTGAGGAAGTCTAGTTCCCTTGTTTCTCACATTCACAAGATAAAAATAGTAGTCATGGTTGTACTAACTTTTGTTGCATTTTGAATATAAAGTAAAATTTAAGCCGGATGTCAATATAATGGACATTTCCAAATTTCTGTCTTGTTACTATATACCCAAGTACATATTCACACCGCTCCAAAATATTCCCATATTTATTGAGAATAATTCATTTTAATTTTTCATGCTCACCAGAGTCTTAAATAACTGAGATAAACACTTGCTACTGCAAAGGACGAATTTAAGTTATAGACAGGAAGCTTGCTTTTATAGAATTTATTTTGATACAGGGGCTTCAAATATACATTAACATCGAAAATATCATTTTGCTACTAAAATATGGCCACATCTTAAGTAACATGACACAATTAACATGGCAAGAAAAAAATGCCTCAATAAACCTAGACTAACTGTAGTTGGCAAATATGATTCTAATTGGAATTTTCTCATAACTCCAGGACATACCAAATATGAATGAAAATAAATGTTCTGATTACTAGTAAGCACAAAAAATTAATTATCCTTAATATTAAAACTGAAAGATGGACATCCACCATCCTAAACATATCATAAGACTGTGGCAAGCTTTCAAAAACAACAGCAAAATCTCCATCTATTCATTATAATTTTGTATTTCAGTAATAAAGTTTGATCTTAAAAAGATACTAAGTTGAATTTAAACACACAATTGCTCATTTGATGTGCCTTTTCTTCTATTCTAAGAAATAAGGGCACCAAAAACTCTATCTCTAACCCTTTCCTCCCATCCCTCCCAACATAACCCTTCCCCTCCCTTCCCCTCACTCATTACACCCACCCTCTGGAAAAAATACCAGTAGCTCTCTATCCTTTTTGAAAATATTCTACTTAGGTGGAGCAAGATACCAGAGCTGACTTACTAGTTTTCCAAGTATGTATGTGTACATGTGCAGTAACTTTATATATCCAAATACATCATGGGAATAAAATTTAAGAAAAATAAGGAAAGACTGAGAAATAAGTTCAGAAAAATCTCAAAATTCACAAATTTTAATGTAAATATCCAATTTTAGCAAACTTTACTATCTACCTAATTTACTAGTAAGCAGCCCTTAGTTTTATACAAAAATAAAAGTAGGGAACTGCAAATCATTTACCTATTTCAAAAAAGGGAATGCCTTTCTAGGGATCCATTTTACAAAAAAAATGTAGGCTACCTTTCATGGCACTTGGCCATACTTTGAGAATTACTGCTTTATACTGCTCCTCCTCCAGAAAAATTTACACACACACACACACACACACATTTTACATAAAATTTCATAGTTCACAGATACTCAGACGCCTATGCGTGATTTAACACGCTCTACTGAGACTATTTTGTACAGTCTTGGACCATATCCTTTCTAAATCTCAGGGATTTACCAAATGATGTTAGGACATAAGAACAGGATTCACGCAGTGACTACCCCCATTCTGCTAAATAAATAAGGCACTCTGGCTATGCCTTCCGTCTATCAGAGCTTATATTTGACTTTCAATAAAAATATAGTTGTATATATTTTTTAAAGATGTACATTTTCCTTCAATGTGATAAAAACTGACAAATTTCTATAGAAATTTTCCTTTCACCTTTTCTTTAGCTTATCCTCTACTGCCACCAATCTGTGGTTTAGGGAAGGTTTTGCTTAACCTTCCTTGGAATTTATAGTACATCCACTATATTTAAGCCTTAAGTACCAGAGATCTTTAAGGTCAAACTATATATAGTTATGGCATAGTTTCATTTAATTGATTTAGTTTGATTCATGTCAGAGTTTTTAATTCATGTTAGAGTCTTAAATTTCACCTATTCTAGACTAAGAAATGGCAGAGTGGGAGAATGAGCTTGGGCTTAAAAGTGACAGAGACTTTAGGTCAGAATCTGGTCCATCACTTATTTGTGTAGGATACTGGTAAATTATCTAAACTCTCTGAGACTTAGTATTCTTGCCAGTAGTAAAATAACAATGATGTCTACCACACAGGACTACTGAGGAGATTAAATGAACACAGAAGACACCAAATTTCTGTTCAACCCTCTTCCTACCTAAATCTAAAGCTGAACATCTCAATTCCTTCAACGGTGGCTTCTTTGAGCCACAACATCAAGTCAGAACCACTTACCTTGAGTGATCTGCACACCCCATAATCTGTCCCCCAAATACTTGTAGGTAGGCCTATGCACTGTCCTGGGCATATAGCAGCCATCTAGCTACTACTATTCCTGTCTCAGTCTTCAGTTGGTGCACAAATAGTGCCTCAATGTAAATAAAGGTATTTCAAAGCCCCAAACTTAAAAACAAAATATCCAGTCCATAAGCATCACTACTGCATGGCTCCTTTACTCCCCATTCTTTACATTTGTATTCACCATTTCAAAGTAACTTACTAATACAGAAAAACAGCATATCTACAGTCAATACTCAATCTGACTGATATACTCTCAAACTCATAATAATGGAGATGTGTGTGTGAAGAACAAATGACACACACCCTCTAATTTATTATTCATTTAAGTGAGATAGGAATAAGACAAATTATAGAAAATTTCACTTACTAACATTAATGTGTATCAGGGGACCATGTCAGGGTTCAGTGACGATTAGTAGCTATGATACTTTTAATATTTGTACTCTGGATTAATTACAAATGAAAAAAGTACATTTTAAGTTTAATGTCAATCTATAAAGTTCCAAGTTTTGCTTTCTTGCAATTCTTCTAAAACTGCTACTCACTACACAGGAATGCCAAGAAAAGAGGAAAAGGAACCATTCTTTTTCTTTGTGTCCCTGGAAAGTCTAATTCTCAATTTATCTTGAATAAGAAAAACGTTCTCTGTAGGGTAGGACCATAGAAAGAGTTGTACTGTTCATCATTCTAACTTGGCAGGTCTTCCCTGTGGGAAGAAGAAAACTTATCTACCAATTCATCCCCACCCCTGTACCTTGTATGGTGGCAACGTAGAAATGAAGACCAAAGCAGACTTTCAGTAATACTGACAGTCAAACTTACTCTCTTACAGGGGTTGGCATGGAAAGAAAACAAGCTATAGGAGCTGTCAAAAAAAACAAAACAACAAACCCACAACTCTCTGTAACCTGGGCCATTAACTGTCCTTAGTAAATTTGGGGGACTTGCATTAAACAAACAAAAAACAACCCTTCTCCCTCCCCCAAAAACCTTCCTATATCATGTACTTATGAAAAGCAAAGGTAACTATGTCAAAATTTATTCTGGTCCTAGCTGAGGTTCAGTTGCACTGGTTTTGGGCAAAGTTATCAAATGGGCATACTGTTTTAAATCCCCCTTTTTCTTCTTTTTTTCCTCTACAACTTGTGGCTGCTATGACGCTCCTCTCCTGTTACTGAAACAGTTACAAATGTGCTCTGACTACACTTTATATGAAGGCAAAGTCAATAAAATATTAGTAAATCTATTAATAAGGGATCACAAAAAAAAATAATTTAAAGAAAGCTAACTACTGTTAAAATGCTAAAAAGATATTTGGTAAATTCCAATTTTCACTTCCAATCTAAAGAGAAAAGCTCAATAAATTAAAAATAGCAAGGTATTTTCACATTATGATTAAAAATTTATCTCAAATAAATGGTTAAAATCATATTTAAGAGAGAATAAAACACTGGAGATATCTCTATAAAAGTAATGCAACAGGATGCCTGCTAGCACCACTTTCTAACACTGTTCTTTAATTTTTAGCCTAGGGATTCTCAAATAGGAAGAGATGATGGTGGGAGATCAGATTTAAAAATGCAGGGAAAAGACCAAAAAAAATCTTTCCTGAGAGACACAAAAGACTTAAATAGAGAGATATACCACACTAATGGTTGAGAGGATTCAGTGTTATACTGTAGAGTATAAATTCTCCCAAAATTGATCTATAAACTCAAGTATTTTGAAACAAACAGACTTGGTCAACTAATGGGGGAAGCCAGTCTATATACTGCACAGAAAACACTTAAATACCAATAAAACATGGCAAAGAGATACGAGTTCACAATGCATAAGTTCACTATATTAATCAACTATAAATCAAAATGAGATTTTTTGTTTATCAAATTGGTAAATGTGCAGAAAAAAATACTCAATTCAAGGAAATAGGTACTCACAATCATTGACTCAGCGGTTCTAAGAGCATCAAAACTATAACCAAAATGTTTACATGAAAAAATGTTCATCACAGTATTATAAATAATAGCACCAAAATGAAAGTAAGATAATATACACCAGCAGGAGATTGGTTTAATAAATTTTAAATACTCACATATAATGGAATACTACACAGTCATAAAAAATTGCTTTCATAACATGGGAAAATATTCATAATAATGGGTATTAAGTTTTAAAATGTAACAAACCAATGTATTTTGTGTATATATACATTCACAGGAAGGAAAAGGACTACAAGGAAATATACACTGCAAGGAAGATACAGCAAATCATTTTCAGTGAAAACGTCTGCGTATTGAGATCACATACAATTTTTACTTTCTTCTTTATGCTTTTGTATATTTTTCAGATTTCCTTCAATAGAAACATTACTTTTATATTCAGGGAATAACAAATGTAGCAAAGAGATAATCTAAATTTTACATTTCTGCTCTGAATTCTCTAGGGGCTATAAACCCAGAATATGACTTTAATTAGAATGACAACACTTTTAATGAGAATAAAGATGTGTATTTAAAAGCATCTGAAATAAATTTTTACTACAATAACCTCATTCTTACATAATGTACTACAGAGTTAGCAACCAATGAGGTAAATAATAGCATAGGTTCATAATCAAATAAACATATGGGGTGGGGACAAAAAGATCAACGGAAAGGGTCAAAGCTTATCAACCCAAAAAGAGTTTAAACTTAGCTTTTATTCTTAGCTTTGATAAAACAAATTTCACATAGTTTATTATATAGTAATTTTATGTTTTGCTCTATGGCCTCATATATTTATATATACATGTACATATGTGTGTGCAAATAAACAGGAAGTATTTAAATTTGAATTGCCTTTATAAATAATCTTTACTATCAAAGTGAATAGACTTAACAAGGACTTCAAGAATTTAAATACAAGAATAAGTTCTGAAGAAACTGACTCTGATAACAATCCATGTAGTTATTATTAGCTGTGTTTAAAAAATGGCCCTTACATTATTTTAGTGCTAAATAAACACGGGACTACAATGGGACTCTGTAATAACCAGACATTTAAAACATCACTTAAACGAATTTAACTTTGGAATAAATTTTTTTAAAAAGAAAATCAACCTATTTAAATTAATTACAGCTATTTACTTTAAATGAATTCACTTTACAAAAGTCAGACTTAATTAAAAAAAAAAAAAAAAGATCCTGACACATCAAACTTAAGGTACATTCAGAATAAAGTATAACCCCCAAAGTATTGTTTTATTAATCATACCATTTTCTCACAGGCCATAACCAAATACAATCCAAGATGTGAAGATCACCATATCAGAATAAGGCTCAATACATAAAATTATAAATTTGTTTAAACATCAACAGAATATAGGTCTATGCAAAAATAAGTTGTCTCCAAGATGAATAAGATCTGAATATGGGATACCCTCCTCACTCAGAGGACATAAGACTTTGGTGATTCCTGAGACTAGACAACCATGAATACTTCTATTCCCAACAAAAAACGCTTCAGATAACGCCCACTGTCCCTTTTACAGTGTTTCCCCCCTCATTACATCAGGAGGGAAACCCCAATTAGGTGACAAGAGCCTTTTAAATAACCCACATCTCTTAATTTCCTTTTTATCAAGGAGAGTGTTCCCAGGGCTCAGGGTAGTCTGCAAATCAATGCAAAGGGGAAGCATCAAGAGGCTCATCTGCAGTATTACCAGGGAGCAGCAGGCAGCAAATATTCAAACCCAGAAATTGTGACTCAACATTTCCTATATAGTACAACAATTCTGCACAAATGACAGACACTGTCAAGAAGGATCCTGCCTGAAAAAGATGTAGAATGAAAAGAGAAGATTGACAGACATGAAGGTAAGGTATCTGATTACACTAATATCGGTACTTACGTATCATACCTCTGCAGTGGTGTCACTTTGTTCTTATTCTTATCAACTGAACCCGTAGACAGTTGAAGAAAATTGGGGTTTAATTTATATAATTCTTGAAGTAGCTTCTGTTCATATTCTTGGTGTTTACCCGCCTAGTGGAAGAAGAAATTAAAACTGCAGTGGGACTCACAAAGTGGCTGGTATAAAATGCTGATGTACTTTATGAATTACTAAACCTATTCTAAATAAAACACATAAGGATTTGTCATGGCGTCAGAGAAACCTGTGAGGAAAATGTCACAGAACTTCTAGACCAATGAAAGTTCTTGCAACAAAACTACATGAGACATATTCCATTACCTAAGGCATTTCATCAACCACTTTATGTGGAGAAAAGAATATTAACAGACAACATTTTTGCTAGTTTGAAAAACTAGAGGGGCCCTTTTAAACTTACTTCCCCATCTTTCACATAAGAATTAAGTCTTCTAACAGGTCATTACAGAATTTTCTGAAAATCACTGAAAAATCAGTCTCTCTTTTCAGAAGATTGATAAGTAACACACAGATGAAGAGTTTTACTATATTTTTCATTATCCTAACACTAATTAGCACATTAATTTGTTTTTACATAAAAATTAATATATTTTAAACTTTAGACCAGAGGATGGCAATTTAGAGCCAGCCACTTTGTTTTTATAAATAAAGTTTTACTGCAACACTCATGCTCATTCATTCATGTGTTATCTATGACCTCTTTCGTGCTACAACAGCAAAGTTGAGTAGTTGCTGCAGAGATCATATGCCCAGAAAACCTAAAACATTTACTAACTGGCCCTTTACATAAAAAGTTTGCCAATCCCTGCTCTATATACAACAAAGACAACTCTGTATTTACTGGAGTTGGTAGCTGTCTATCAGAAAGCAGTGTCACAAATGTGATGGAATAAATCAGACAAAGACTGACTGTGGAAACTAGGCACATACAAAAAATAAATTACAATACAATGAAATTACTCTGAATAACTTTTTACTATCTGCATGTATATTATGACTGCAATGACATTTTTTACTTACCTTCAGGGTTGTTAATTACTTTAAAAGTGTGGTCTAAATAGATGTTATGGGAAAACCAAAACCAGAACAGAACAGATCAAAGCAAAAACGAAACAATAAAAACAAGGGCAGTATCATCTAATTGAGCACAACTGTATCATATATATTGCACAATGCATTGTTCCCTGTTCTGAGAGGGCTCTTGCCTGTTCACCTGGGTCTATAAATATTTCATATGGTACTAAATTTTGAGTTATGCAGTAACAAGGAAAGATCTGGTTTTGCCATGATATAATTTGCTCAAGTTTCCTTTCTACATTGACCAAGTGTTTTAACGAGGAAACCCCTTTTCAAAGTAATTTTAAACTAAGATAAAGAAGAGCAAGATGAATTCAGGACAACAATATGAAATCAATTTTAAATTGTTAAGAAAAAACACAGTTTAGATGTGGATTTTACATCTTTAAAACATAAAAAGCCCTGAAAATTCTTTATGCAAGCAATACTTCAGGAGATATTATGGCTTTCGTTAGCCACAAAGAGCTCAAATTGGTATTCAAATGATTTAACAGGGGCAGTTCATAGAGACAGGTTAAATCCCATTACAAATAAATTCTAAGGGACTGTCCATCCATTTCCTTTTACTCTTCAATAATACTTAAGTGAGATCAACTGGGGCTTAGAAATTCCTTGACAGAGATTTTCATTGTAATAGTACCCATAGGTAAAGCACAGTTCCCACTAGTCAAAATTCAGCATGAAATGGTTCAACCTTAGACTTCATCCAAAAGAAGAAAAAAATCAAGATGCATTTATTGGATAAGCAAGAAATAAGTAAGTCATCCATCCCCGTTAAATATCACAGAGAACTTACTTTAACACTGTTTTTAGATCATAAAGACAATACATACTGTCAAGACATCCCAATGTATTTATTATAATGGGATTTAATCTGTAGTAACTCCAAGTCAAAAAAGGTAATATTCCATTTAACAATCTGCTCTGAAAGGAGCCCCTCCTAGACTGTCTCTAGTTTGACTTGGAGAATGAAAGGCAGTAATCAATGCCCCCCACCTTCTAAATGAGAAGTATTCCTGCAAAAGTCCACAGCAACAATCTGAAGTCCTCACCTATAACAGGGAAGTGCAGTATTGTGCTTTGGCATAATCCTCATTTAATATGCCGTATGGTCAACATTTTTACTTGTAAAGGCATGTTTATACTACAAATTGAAAGGAGACAGGAGAACAGGAAATGTAAAAAAGAACACAGGAAAATAAGCCTTCAATTCACCCTTTACAGGACACTGACTCACTGGATACTTTCATGGGAAGAATCATTTTATAAAAATAATGTTAGCTTTTCAGCAGCATCTAATAGAGTATTATTTTCTAGCATGCTCTGTGAAGAGTAGAGATGGGGTGGGGGACCTCATATTTACAATATCCCACTTAGCTTTCATTTTGCTGACATTCCCCCTAAAGTAGCATTTACCAAAATGCCCTCCTTGGTCAATTAAGTCCTGGTTCTACATACCCCTCTGGGATATGTATTAGTATATTAAAGACTCTAAGAAGTGTTGCTGGGGTGGGGGGGAATCTATTTATCTTCATTAATCAAGCATTTTCAAACTCAGTGGACCACAGACCCACTTTTATTGTAACAATATCCTGCAGAACTGATATTCCATGGAACACTACGTATTTGGAAAATGCTACTTTAAAGTAATACCAGTTTAAAGAAAAAGAAAATTCTTAGTTTTTGCTTTTGTAATTTTAACTTATAAAGAAAAATACTTCCTTTTCTGCAAAGTTGATAATTCACATTACTTTACTACCTGCATTTCCTCTTTTGTGAAGCTGGCCGCCTCGTCCCCCAATTCATGTAGGTACATGCAGTCAGGCTTTGGACACTGCATATTCTTTAAGAAGTAACTGCAGTATTTTGTTGTACCTAGAGATGCCTGCAGCAAGAGGAGGAAAGCGGGGGGGAAAAAGACCCAAAATGTGAACTGACACCACAATGAAAATTTCCATATTTAGTGTTTTCATTTCACCTAAAATGAGGCACAGGCACAACAAAACAAAGTATGGCTGTGAATACTAGAGAACTAAACTATTATTAGCAGGATTTATTAAAGATGATGATCATTTAAAAGAACTAAAAAAAAAAAATCTCGGCCTATGGTTTCCAGAGCTTGAGCACCCAGATCATTTCCCTAGAGGTCAGAAGAGTAGAAAGACAAAATCTGTTCCATGTTTTAAGTGGTTAGGCACATAAGGCAAATTCCTTTTTCTAATTATGCCATCCTTCTTCCACTTACTTAAAAGCATTGCTTGGTGGGACCCTTCATGCAAACCTGAACTGTTCAATGCCCAAATAATTAAGGACAACAAATCAGAACAATTATCTATTTCTGACAAGGAGAGTAATAAATCCATTTTCACAAAATAAAATATGTGTAAATATAAGGATATTTTTCAAGATTATCCCCTAATAATGAATGTGTTTACTCCTAGCTGGTAAAACAGGACCCTACATAGGTCAGCTATAAACAAATTAGCTGTCATAGGTTGGAATGGATGCCTAAGAAGCAATCTTCAAATTAGACTCCCTTCATGTAATATGTAAAAGCTATGCTCTTCTCTACTTAATACATGTTATCCCTTTAAAAAAAAAAAAAAATCAAGAGGACCATATTACCTTAAGTGTTCTGCCATCTACCACCACATTGTTGACACACTGTATGGCTCTGAGAGCATCTTCCGACCGGATATAGGTTACGTAAGCACTGGCGCTTGGACCCTAAAGTGAAAACCCACTGTTATTAGTATCAAATTCAACAAAAACTTAACAACAACAACAACAACAAAATTATCTTGCAACCTGCCTAAGGAATTCTAAAGGCCTTTACTACTACTTTCATTAATAATAATGACAATGATTAGAAGTAGTAGTAGCTTTGATTAAACCATATACTAGCTCATCTTAAGACAATCATACTTAATGACTTTTATCTGATTTTAAGTAGACTAAAATAAATATGAATAAAATATCATCTTTGGCTTGGCATTTACTTTTTAAAAAAGTCATCTGACAGGCTCGTCAAGGTTACAAAAAACAAACTTTGAAAGTTAGATTAAAAAAAAATAAGATTTGAAGACAGATTCAAATTATGTTCTCCCCCAAATAAATGCAATCTCTAACAGTATTCTATCTGCTAATACCAGCATAACAAAGACGCTCTATTAAGTTCACAATATCTGAAAACATTATTAATTAGAAATCATTATATAATTTAACTGCCTGATAATAGACTCAATTCCCCCTCCCCTTCAGACCATCACTAGATCTTTGTTTTACTATTTCCGTCTTATTACTATCAATTCACTGTTAAGTCCTGAAAAGGTCAAATAAGCACCAAAAATTCCCCCACCCCACCAACAGAAGTCACTACACTGCTTAAATCTTTGACCCTTAAGCTTTCTAACCACAGAAAGCAAGTTTTCCTTCTGAGCAGCCCAGGTCAAGCCCAGACCATAGGGAGGAAAGGCAAAAATCCCTATAATTAGTTACCTGTGAGCCTGCATATGATGTGCTATTATTGATGACAACTTTATGTATTTTACCAAACTTCCCAAAATATTCTGGTCGTTTTAAAACCTATAAAAGAAGAAGAAATAAGGTATAAACTGTCCCCATTTCATCAACTTTATCCTTATAATGGGGACATACACCATCCCTCTTCAGTGAAAATAAAATAATTTTTAAAGTTTTCTAGTAAATGTGACTACTTCCTAATTACAATTTGTGTGGTTAACCTACAGGAAATCATCAACAAAGTCTAAAAGCTATTCTTTATTGACCCACTGAATAGAAACTGAGACTTACTAAGTTCAGTATTATCTATTACATTCTAATATCTATACCAATAATCTAAGGGATTTTAGCTTCACAGTATTCTTAAACACAAAACAGATCAAATATCTTAACCACATTTTCATTGATAGATTATCATTATAAGAAAGTAATTCTCAGAACAATGACCAAGATTATGTGTTAAACAGAAACAGAAACTCAAGAACAGACACCAGTAGAGACAGTCTTTACTCATAAATCTATTGTACATAATATTTTATATATTATATTAAAGCATTGTTTATAAGTTACGCATTCCAAATATGGTAACAGAATGTTCTTCAAACTTCTATGCTTTATGATTTATTACTCTGTGTGTCAATAAATTTTCCTTATGTCAATTTCACCATTTCTCAACTGTCTCCTGTTTTTTTTTTCTCTCCTTTTCCTAATAAATAACAAATGTGAGGTGATGGATGAAAAGAAAACTGGGGAAACAAATTTATACAATATTTTCTCTACTACCTGGATACTTCTTGGTGGTCATTTTCCCTCATACTTGTGTCATCTCCTTTACTATGTGATCACTATATGCATTCACTTAGCTTCTCTAAAACTTACTTAACCTTGGCTAACCTGATACAAAAACCTCTCCCATGACTTGCAACTACCTCAAAATTAAATTTTGCTCTTTTCCTAGAATTCATCTATAGACCTACTGTTCCTACAATCTGTCCAAATAGCAAGCTCTCTCTCAATGAAAGCTTTATGCACATATCTGTTCAAGTGTGTGCAAAGTATCCTTTCCAAATACTCTTATACTCTTGATAATATTCTCACACACTTACAACTTAGCTAATATGTTCTGCATCTGACAGAACCAAAGCTTTGTGAAACAGTCTGTGATTGGGGTGTCATTAATTCTTAACAGTTTTCAACTTGATTTATATAATTTTTTTTAACCTCATTTTATTTTAGGTTTTTATAAGTATAGGGTTTAGGCCTTATGTTTTCTACAGCCAATTTTAATGGATTAGAAGGTGAAGTGACTACATTGGCTTTCAATCTTTCTTCTACCCAAATCCCCCGAGGGACATGGTGGTAAGTGTGGTAAAGGCAATGACTCTTGGGTTGTTCACAAAAAAGTCTTAGAATAGAGGGTTAGGGAAGAGTATATCTTGAAAAGCTTTCTGGCCAGTGGAGTACAGAACTGTGTTCAATATTCCAGCTTGATGCATACCAACTCAGCAAAAGGCCTCAGCCAAAATACCTGCTTCAAAGGATTCAGGCTGGTTACTACAAGTTGTGCTGCATCAGCAGCTCATATCATATCCAAGTTTACGGCAGTAGTTCTCAATAAAGGCAGCATCAAGGGATGCTGGAACATTTTGGAACTCTGTGGGAGCTTTTATTAGGGGAGATTGTCAAAGTAACTGGGAGACACTATTCGTGTTCAGTGGATGGGAGCCTGGGAAAGCTTACAGCACTCAGGCTAGCCCTGCACCACAAAGAATTGTCCTGCACCACTTCTGAATGTTCTACAAGACATTCATCTAGCTGAGAGGCCTGTTTACAATTAAGTGAACCTAGAAACAAATTATAAACATAAAGTAGTTCCCCAGTTTTGACATATGTTGAATTTAAAAGCAAATACTGTGTAATTAAGGGACAACCACAAGTGCTTTGTTTGAAATTTTACTAAGAATTGCTTCAGAAAAATCACATCATTGGCACTTCATGGTACCTGAGTTGCCAATACATACACCTGTAACAATCTGCCTTTGTAGTTGTCATATTCACAGTGATTCTACAAACAGATGCAAACACCTATTTTATAACATACTGGAAAAAAAGTACTTTACAAACTTATATACGCATACAAGTCATTTGAGAATCTAGTTAAAATACATATTTCAGACCCTGAGGGTCCGCATAATTAAGCTCCCAGGTGATACTAATGCTACCAGCCCAGCGGCCACACCTTGAGTAGCAAGGTTCTAGTGCAGAGGTACCCAAGTATTTACATGCAGAAACAGTCTTTTTATAATTTCTAATTTCTCCTTCACTTTTTTCAAATTATGTATCTACACAGACAGATTATATTATCAAGAAGGCATTGCATGAAACTTAAAGGGTGTTATAAAATATTAGTTTAAAAAAAAGTGGGTACTGGGTCTGAAAAGGTTAAAAGCTGGCTTATGGAAATAAATTCTGGCCAGTATTTGAGTAACACCTTTATAACAACATAAGATTTGTACATAATTACACTGAGCAGCCAGAATACTATTTTCAAAGCACAAATCTAGCCATGTCATCCTGTTCTTAAGAATAGTTAATAGCTTCCCATTGCCTTTAAGATAAAGTACAAACTCGTTAGCATGTTTTAAAAGCCCTTCATTATCCCTTACCACTTACCTTGTCAGCCTCCTCTCTCACCATTTCACTCTAATTTTCCAGCCAAACAAATCATTTGCAGACTGAGCTCTTTCTCATCCAGAAGCATTTGTATAATTCCTGTGCCTGAAACACTTTACCCCAGAGATAGCAGGAGAGTACACATCTTCCCCCCAAGGTCAGGTACCATCTCTTGTGCCTCCACAGCACACAACACTCCTCATAGTGTACTGTTGCTTTTATAAATAAACAGGGACTACCTTTTTATTGGTTTATGTTCAATGTCTTACACAATGCCTGGCACACTGTAGGTACTCAATAAATGCTTATTGAAAAATTAAACTGTCTTAGTATTGAACAAAAAGAGTAACATGGGGGACTTCCCCTGTGGTCCAGTGGTTAAGAATCCGCCTTCCAATGCAGGGGACACGGGTTCGATCCCTGGTCAGGGAACTAAGATCCCACATGCTGCAGGGCAACTAAGCCCACACGCTGCAACTAAGACCCAACACAGCCAAATAAATAAATAAATACAGATCTAAATCTTAAAAAAGAAAAGAATAACATGGATATAAAACACTGGTGGGCCTTAATGTATTAGAAAATGGCCTATGGCCAGTGGCCTATGGCTGATAAGAAATGGTTTGCCCATGGGCTTCCCTGGTGGCGCAGTGGTTGGGAATCTGCCTGCCAATGCAGGGGACACGGGTTCGAGCCCTGGTCTGGGAGGATCCCGCGTGCCGCGGAGCAACTGGGCCCGTGGGCCACAATGACTGAACCTGCGCGTTTGGAGCCTGTGCTCCGCAGCGGGGGAGGCCGCGACAGTGAGAGGCCCGCGCACCGCGATGAAGAGTGGCCCCCGCTTGCCACAACTAGAGAGGGCCCTCGCCCAGAGGCAAAAACCCAACACAGCCAAAAACAAATAAATTAATTAAAAAAAAAAAAAAAAAAAGAAATGGTTTGCCCAGGCAAGGGAAATTTAAATAATGTAGACGTTCTATATTAAGTTGCACATTACAGATTCTGTCTGAACATAAGTCAACGAGCAAAACAATACTCTAGTAAATAAAAAAGGTAAAGAGTATGGGTAGTAGGCAGAACACCTTGCATATCACCACATTACCCATATATTTAATGTCCTATATTTACTTCACAGTGAGACAACTTTAGTACTAACTACCATATAAAAGGCCACATGATAGGATTATAAATTCCCAATGGCATAACTCATGTGTAAAATGTCTTCCTATATATTCTTTGGGAATACAGTCAAGTGTTCATGAACACCACAGAGAAAATAAAAAATGTGGTAAGCAGATGGAAGGATGGATGGATAAATGGACGGATGGAGGAACAACATACCATTCACTGGTGTAAAATACATTGGAATAGGAGCTCTAAGACCAGGGAGGTGGGGAGGATGGGGGTGGTTTCTAGCCCTGGCTCTGCTATGAAATAGCTGAGTGATCCTAGGCAAGTCACTCAACTTCCCTGTGCCTCGGTTTCCCGTTTGTAAAATGAAATGGTTGTGTCTTTAAAGTCTTTCAGTTCCTCAAAGAAGCTGCTCTTTCACGCAGTCACGAACCTGAAACATCCTTTTCCTTATTCGCTGCCCAGCTAATCCCTAATCATTTTTAATCATCCTTTCCTCAGGGAGGCTTTTTGTGGATCTCTGTACTAGCTAAATTCCCCACTGTTACATGTTCTCAAAAAGCCCTGTACTTTCCCTGTTTATAAATGCTCGGCATGCTTACAAGTACTTAATTCTGTCTTCTCCACTGTCTGTAAGCTTGTACGGGTAGAGACTGTCTGCTTGCTAAACCACTTCATCTCCAACATCAAAGTACCTAACAGATTGTAAGTATTCAAGAGTTAATTTACAGAATGAATGAATTAGGTTCTGACAATATAAATTTTTAGGATTTAGGAGATGATTACCTCTAATCATTACCTCTAATTACCATATCTTCTAAGATAGTTTTTTTTTTTTCTATTGAGCGATAAATGAATACATTTGACTATCAGTCTTGGTATGAAGTTTTCAGATGTACAAAAATTATTTTCAAAACAAGCTTTAAATTTTCCTAAATGGTCCTGTTTTGCTAATCAGAATTCAGTCAAATATCAAACTGTCATCATCCAAAAATAAGTAAATCACAGGGATCTTCTTTGCCTCGAAAGTTACCCTAACAATTTGAAACTTCAAGTTTTCTAATGAAGCTGACTTTAAGTTTTCCAATCTGAAAGGGTTAGACAGTTACATTAAGAAAAATTTTAAAGATAATATTTAGAAGTAGTAGGATTTAATAACTAAAACACTCATCTCTGGTCTTCCTAGGCTTTCAGGAGAAATAAGAGAGAGAAACTAATGTTTAAGAAAATTCACTGTCCTCTCACCAAGCAACAATGATTTCAAAAGTATAAAACCAGGACAGTGATTTTTAAGTATATTTAGACTCATGATAAAATGTTCTCACTAGTCACCCCCTAGATTAATTTCTTTCTGTGTAATAGTTCTTCAGATTAATCTTACTAACATCATGTTATTTGAAATGAAAATAAGAAATCTCTGTACATAAGTAAAAACAAACCATAGATTCTAAAGAAGAGGTAGGACCTATAATCCAAACATCAGACTGAGACTATGGCTTAATTTTATCCAGCCTTTGGGTGGTGCTCTGTATGCCTCCAGTACCACAAGTGACTGGATTTTGTATTAAGAAAATCAAGTACATCCATATCCAAGAGTTATAAAATCAAAATAAAAGTTCCATTAATTTACTGGAGTAGCAGGAAATTCCCTGGTCACCTAGTGGTTAGGATTCCGCGCTTTCACTGCCGTGGCCCAGGTTCAGTCCCTGGTCAAGGAGCTGAGATCCCACAAGCTGCATGGTGCAGCAAAAAAAAAAAACTTAGTAGGAATAAACAGAGGTAGGTAAATAAAAAACTTGCAGAGGCAAGAAATGCTCTCTGGTTGGAAAAAAAAGTAGTGTTGAAAGAGGGAGACAGAAGCGTTGGGACAAAGTTGTGGCAGTGTTCAAGGGTGAAGTGGGATTCTGCCTGTCTGGGGAGTTAAGTACTAGATTTAGGAAAAAGGGAGAATTGGCTGCTGAGGTTAGTCATAGGCCTAAAATGAGCTCTCTCCTTATCATCTCTTATTAAAGAAGTCTTCTCCAGTATGAACCCTCTGACTTTGGAAAGAACATTTCCGGAAGATCATGTAGCCCACTAATGCCAGCATCCCTGGACCTAGGTCCTAGTAATTCTTGAGCTGCCTCCACATTTATTACCAATGATAAAGCCTTCTTAGTAAGGTCACCCTGATTTTTCTCCTCTACTGATCATGAAGCCCTTCACAGCCTCAATACATAGTAAACTTATCAGCAATAAATATTTTTTATTGTCTCTAAACTGACTTGTACAAAATCAATGTATAGACACCTTAAATTTCCTCCTTCTGGGGCCTTTAGCCCACTTAGCCAAGTTCAAAGATTCCCACCTCCCTAATCATATTCACTATAATCCTCCCACTGATTGCGACCATCATGAGCATTACTTCAAACCCTTCTCAAGGAGTACTTTTGACAGATCCCCCAAATTCGGCTCTCTCCAACATTCTGGCTGCCAATCACTTTCTCTCTGCCTTCCCAACAATCTAGTCAGCACCTCCTGGTATATCAGAAACTAAAAGTTAGCAGATGTGCATCCATGGGCATCAAGGAAAGTTATGAGTTCAACATTATTCTAATAAGGCTGGTGGAGGAAGGAGAGAAAAGAGTTAAGTAATAAACAAAAGGGTTAAGACCTCCCCTGCCTCCAAACGAATGACAAAGAACCTGGTCCATAGTTTCCCTTCATCAAATTCTCCCTCTTTCTCCAAAACTGGCTTAAAATGAATGAGTAAAGAATGATGATACAGTATAGCAACAGTTCTATCACTGTTCTATAACCGAGGTTCACTACTTGAGCACGATTTAAAAAAAAAAAAAATACGGATCTTTGGTGGGTTCATGAAACTGCATCTCCACTGTTGGTCTTTAATATAGCTACAGAAAAGAGGAAACAAACAGAGTAGTCATGTCACATTAGCCTTAAGAGCAAAATAGAACCATTATCCAACTTTCACAGGTTATTAGCACTAAAGGGGACTTCAGAGATCTAGTTCAACTGCCTAGTTTTACAACTGAAGAAAATGAGCCAAGAAAGATTAATACACTTGCCTAAGATCACAACTGGTCATTGGTTTCTTAGTGATTATTAAAAAAATATTTCCCATTTTCTCCTAAGTTTTAATATTTGCAGGTAAATCCTGCAGTTGGGCAGGGTCAGCTATTATTTCCAAATAAACAAAAAGAAAAAAGGCCAAGTTGAGAAAGAAAAGAGAAGACTTACCTCTGGGTCTGCTAGGCGCTGAGACAGACCTACAACAAAGACGAGGTTTTTTTGTACAACACGTACACTAGCCAAATGTTTGCGATTTTCTGATATTTTCTGTTTTCTCTCATTTTGTTTCTGTTTTTTCTCATTCTTTATCCTTTGCAGTTCTTCCTGGGAGAGTGGTTTATAAACTGCTGGGTCTTCTGGATATGGCTGTAGGCATAAAACAAATATAGAAGTTAGCATTAAATAAACAGAAAACTGTACGAATAACAATTATCAAATTCTGGATGATGTGTATGCACATCACATCTCCCTTTGTTACAACTCCCTTTTTCTGAATCTTTTCAGTTTTTATTTAATAAAAGTTAAATGTTATATAGAATTGTTTTAAAATACTATTTAAACCACTTTTTGTGCTGAAACTTGAAACATCACCAAAGGTTCTAAAATTTAAAACAACAATCTTGGTATTCCCTACAATGCCTAGCACACAGTTTACAGGAAAATTAGGCTTCTAAGGTACTGTGTAAGAGGCAAAGAGTATAAGTTCTCTCATCTAAATATGGGTTTATGTATTACAATCAACAATATTTAATGAAAACTTACTATGTACTTGGAGATTAATGAAGTACTTATTCTTTAATACATTCCCAGTCTAAGGACACAGATGGGCAAATAAACAGCAATACATAGATCCTCTGGCCCAGGAGTTTGAACTTAGCTTCAACACTTATTATCCACGTGGTCTTAGGCAAGTCAATTAAACTCTACACCTCCATATCCTCATAAGTAAAATGAAAATAATCTTAAAGGCTGGTGTAAAAATAACACTCATAAAGCAATTACTATGTGCAACTGGCACAAAGTAATCCCTCAACAAATACTAGTAATTACACTCTTACAATGGTTTCCTCTCTCATCATTATAATTTTGTTTTCATTCCTACTGCTAATGCCAAGACTACTGATGGCCTGAATAAGAGCTGTGGACTCACACTGTCTGGCTTTGAATCTTGGATCATTCTTTACCAAGAGACCTTGGCAAAGTTATGTAATCTGTCTGCCTCAGTCTTCTATTCTGTAAAATGGGAATCAGAGTACTTTATTCAGAGGGTTTCTGTGAGAATTAAGAAAGACAACACACTTATAAAGTAATTAAAATTGTGTTCTGCACAGAAGCATTCAATAAGTCAGTTATTATAACAGCTAACCCTCCATATCTGCAGGTTCTACATCCTCAGATTCAACCAACCATGGACTGAAAATATTTGGGGGTAAAAGATTCCAGAAAGTTCCAAAAAACCAAAACTTGAATTTGCCATGCACCCAGCAACTGTTTACATAGCATTTACATTGTATTTACAACTATTTATATAGTATTTACATTGTGTTAGATATTATATGTAACCTAGAGATGATTTAAAGTATATGGGAGGATGTGCGTAAGTTATACCCAAATACTACACTGTTTTATATAAGGGACCTGAGCATCCACGGACTTTGGTATCTGCGGGGGTGGGGTGTGGTGTTCCTGGAAACGATCCCGTGCAGATACCAAGGGACAACTGTACTACTACAAAAAACAGTTAATAATAAATGGAAGATGGAACACACTAAATAATAATATCTAAAAGCTGAATGTGAAGAGATCCCAGAAATGGGAAACTGTGCCTATCAGAATATCAGAAGTGGGGATTAACAGAAATGCTGCTGTCAAGAAAAAAAGTAGGGGACTTCCATAGTAGCGCAGCGGTTAAGAATCCGCCTGCCAATGCAGGAGACAGGGGTTCGAGCCCTGGTCCGGAGAGATCCCAGATGCTGCGGAGCAACTAAGCCCGTGCACCACATTACTGAGCCTGCGCTCTATAGCCCGCGAGCCATAACTACTGAGCCCGCGTGCCACAACTACTGAAGCCGCGTGCCTAGAGCCCGTGCTCCACAGCAAGAGAAGTCACCGCAATGAGAAGTCCGCGCACCGCAACTAGAGGAAGACTGCGTGCAGCAACGAAGACCCAACGCAGCCAAAAATAAAATATAAATAAATAAATTTATTTTTTTAAAAAAGAAGAAAAAAGTGGGAATGAGGAAGAGAGGAGGGAGTATCCACAAGCATGAAAACTTGCATGCCTTTAACATAAAGTTACTTTCATCTTTTCATACATAAATTTTTAAAAATTAATTAAAAAAACAAACACCCTCCAATTTGTGAGCACACTTTGATTAATGCTGAAGGCAATTAAGAAAGCGAGATTTCCTTTTATGTTCCTCAACGTCTACTAGTAATAACATAAAGTCTCCAAAAATCCTGTTCTTAAATATTCAGGCATAACTCTTAGTGGTCCTGCAGGATGTAAGCGTCCATACCATTCAATTCCCGCATTTAAAAATTTGAATCTATTTGGCATACTCCAACTTACTAGTGAGTGGGAGGCACAGAAAACAGCGGACTCAGTAATTTCCCTGACTTTTGCATGACATGAGGGCTTTCTCCAGGATCAAATACAAAGTTTATGTCACACATTTTAGGGGTTCAATAAATATTTGCCACCTTAATACCAAGCTACTAGCTAGAAGCGGAAATTTAGCACTACTAATTTTCTTTTTTAAAAAAAACTTATGTCGGGCTTCCCTGGTGGTGCAGTGGTAAGGAATCCGCCTGCCAATGCAGGGGACACGGGTTCGAGCCCTGGTCCGGGAAGATCCCACATGCCGCGGAGCAACTAAGCCCGTGCGCCACAACTGCTGAGCCTGTGCTCTAGAGCCCGTGAGCCACAACTACTGAGCCCATGTGCCACAACTACTGAAGCCTACATGCCTAGAGCCCGTGCTCCGCAACAAGAGAAGCCACCGCAATGAGAAGGCCACGCACCACAACGAAGAGTAGCCCCCGCTCACCACAACTAGAGAAAGCCCGCGCGCAGCAACAAAGACCCAACACAGCCAAAAATAAATAAATAAATAAATAAATAAATAAATAAATAAATAAAAAGAATTGGCTACCATCTTTAAAAAAAAAAACTTATTTCAAAGTGTTCTTACATTTTAATTTGAGGAACCAAATGGTTAAGGATCTATTACAATAAATTCAATTCTTCAATCAATGATGTAATCTTCCCAATTTAAATTTTTTCTCTCTCTCCACTCACCCTTCTGTACCTATAATATCTCCTTTCAAATCTTAATCTATCTGCCTGGATGATTTTAATCCCATGAAACTATTCAAAGCTATATGGGCACAAGTATAAAAATGAACTACATACAAACCAATTAAAATATCTTTCCACAAGATCATTTAAAATTTTCATTTGCAAATGGAAAAGCTATTTTCTACCACAGGATTTCTGGGTAGCTCCTTTCGGAGCGTTTATCATTAAGTTTATTTGAAAGCTGTTGCCCTTCACTAACATCTATAGTGGTGATAGTCTACTCCCTGAGTGCATCAAGCATATAGATTGTTCCTAGTTCCATTTCAAAGTCTAATCCATGCACTGAATCTTACCAGTCCATGATAAGAGAAGTATAAAAATTGAGAAAAAGCATTTGGAAACTTTTATAGCAACTTAACATTGCCACAACATTCAAGTACATCATCAGTGGGCTCTGAAGAATAAGGTAGTTATCTGTGTGGTTGTTATCGAACTTAGGTCGTAAATCACATGACACAAGCTGGGTACTAGGCGTGCTTAATAGGACCCTGTATCAAACACCAACAGACTGTGGTGGGGCGGCGGGGGGGGGGGGGGGATACAAAAAATCTGGTTCTGCATCAGAGATAGTCTGAAAAACACTGATGTAACTTTTAACTCTTCTGAAAACATGAAGGATTTGACAAGCACTCCGGTTTTTTTCTTTGCTAACAATCTCTGACACTGTAAAATCCTGATAAAAGATGATGCAAAGTAATATAAATGCCAAAAAAATAAAAATGCATACACACACTCAAAAAAAAAAATGGAGAATGACAATTACCAAAAATCGGGTTGCAGTATCAATTCTCATCCAGTATATTACTGATGCACCACCATGTTGAGTATATAACACTGGTTACCCCAATCTTCTTCTATGTTATTCCAAGTTTTTCCTATGGAAATATACTTCCATAAGACTTCAAAGTCAACTTTAAGTCAACTTTATTGGAATATAACTGCTACATAGTGATACATTACACATACCAATACAGAAAGATACCAACACAGGAGAACAAATTAGTTTACCATGAATTCCATGATGGTTCCTCCTCCACACACATACCACCATAAAAACCTACTCTACAAATCCAATAATAGAAAATTAATAAGCTAATACAGCAAGATGAGGAAGGGAGGTAGATTAAAGATGGGAGATGAAAACACATAATTTGAATAGCTGCAGAAAGAGACCGTGACCCACAAAGCTAGTAATAGTACGAAAAATGAATATAAAGAAAAATATATCTGGTCTACTTTTTGACTGAAACAGATAGGTTAAGCCTAATTTTCTAGGAATATATGATCAAATAAAAATTACAAGTAAAAAATTTTTCTTTAAAGGTACTACTGCATGTTACAAACTAGTGTTAAATAGGACACCTGTGGAGAAGCATTTTTAATGTGTAAAATATTTCTAATTGTGTTAATTTGTCAACAAATTGCCAAACTACTAATTAAGATGGTTTATAGTCTCTAATGTAATCATTTAATTCCTTTCATATGTGTAGTTATGTTTCCACTTTTATTCCTAATTTACATGTGTATTTACATGTGTCTTCTGTTTTATTTTCTGATCAGACTTACCAAGACTTTATTTTATTCGTTGTTTCAAAGAACCAGCTCTAACCTTTACTGAAATATTGCTTTTTTCCTATTTCACTAAATTCTACTTAATCCCTACTTTCCACTGTCACAATGTTTATTCTTTTTCTGGTTTTTTAACCTGGAAATAAGTTCATCTATTTTTGTTCTTCATTTCCTAATTAATGCATTTACAGCTTTATATCTTCCTCTTGCTAAAGACAATGAAAAATACTGTATAAAACTTTTTTCTAACCAACATCTTAAAAACAATAATGATCTGCAGTGGGGAAGTCCCAAGACAATTTTTGGATAAAAGTCAAAACCCAGAGAGATAAGTGGAAAGTCTGAGTAACAACAAATGGGAGAGAGGAACAAATGGGGGAAGAGGGACAGCATTAAAAGTCCAAGGCCAAATCAAGGTGAAGAATTTTGGGGGAGATCACTCCCACGTTAAGCTGAGACCCAGCCCACCCCCAAAGAACTCATTTTGTCTCAGGGTAAGTACAAACTACACAGAGGTCAGTACAAGATAAGAAAAAAGGAAAAGGGTGTAGAAGAAAACCATCCTAGAGAAGTTGAAACCAACCCCAGGGAAGATGTGCACCCAGGAGAACAAAAGACCTTTATGGTTGGCCAGAGCGAAGACTTTTACACTTAAGGCATCCTTAATGGCAATGTTTACAGGATCCAGCAGAAGCCAAATCAAAGCCTCTCTATAGGAGGGCAAATTCATCTTGGGCCTTGGAGAACCCTACAAATAATTCAATGACAACCACGAAGCAGATACAGACAACAAATCACATAAGGAAATAAAACAACATGAATGACAACCAACAGAAACATCCCTCACAAGACTTCAGCTTCTCGAATTATTGCACAGATTTTAAAACAATAATTCTAATCTGTCTAAACAAATATATGACAAACTTGAAAATATCTGCATGGTATAAAAAGCTTTTTAAAAAATCAAGTATCAAAAAAGAACAAACGTTACTTCTAGAAATGGAAAACACAATGGCAAAATTTAAAAACTCAGTAGACTAGACCTAAAAAAAAAAATTCTGATTGATCAGAAGAGATCATCCATTAATGCATGAAAGGAAGAAAAAGAAAGAAACAGAAAAGAGATTAAAAGACATGGCAGATAGTGAAAAGATCTGGAAAATATTTAATCAGAGTCTCAGAAAGAGAGGAAAGAGAATAAATGCAACAGCTAAAGAGATAACAGCTTAATTTTTTCCAGAACTAATGAAACTCACCAAATCCACAGATTCAAGAAGCCCTACAAACACCAAGAGGAATAAATAGAAATACACAAGTGAGTTCTACTTTCTGGAACTGATTAATATATCCATTGTGGCCTAACAGTCAATCTCTGTGCCCACTATACCTGTATTTTAAACTTTTGTACAAATTTATTTGTACAGACTTGTGTGCATGCACAAACACACACAGGCTTGCTAATTGTGTTAATCAAATTTTCCATTTCCTTTTTATTGTGTACTTCATATATTTCTAAAATACAGAAATTAGAAGTCTCTCCATTATGCACGTGGGTGCAGTTTCTCCTGGTATTTACATCAGCTCAATATACTTCTTAGCTCTGTCAAGTAAATAAAAGTTTCGTGACTTTAGGGGACCTTTCATCAGTAAGAAAAATATCCTCTTTATCTTTTTTAAATGTGTTTGATCTTGAATTTGATTATGACTAACTAATATCAGTACTATTATACTTTCTTTCCTATGATTTCCATTTGCCCACTCTATCTTTTTTCCCCTAGTTTCCCTGATAATTTTCTTATATGTGTTCCTAGTCAAACAGTTCTACAAGGTTTATTAGGAAAAAGAGCAGTCCCCCATATCTTTCCTCCCCCTCAACAGTTGCCTCTCCCTAAAAATAATCTATTCTTTTAGATGATTCTTCTGTCATTTACTATCACATCATTAAATAACATGCTTGTATTGCTACTTCCTGATTTTTCAGTATTAAATATTATTACATTATGCAAATTGAAGATTCAGATTTCTTTCAGCCAGCCTAACCATACATTCCAAGCCCACTTTCCAACCTTCCATCCTAATTTTGGTTAGGTCAAGGGTCACAATTACATTATTATGAAGTTCAAATATTATTTATACACTTCGACCTCCAGCCATGACAGATTAGATGGTAACAGACTAGGGCTACCAGCATAAACAACTAGAAAACTAGACAAAATATATGAAATAACTGTTTTCAGACACTGAACAACAGACAGTGAACAGCAGGTCTATGACCTCTGAAAGAAAAGAAAGAAAAAAGATGAAAACCACAAGTGTCCCAGTTTTCTGCTCTTCTGGCACTTACTGGACCTTGGCACTGGGTCCAACGGTCACAATGAGCAGAGGGGGACAGTGTTCAAAATTTGAAGAGGTTGAGGGAACTGAAATTTATTGGGCAAAATACCACAAAGGGGGAACTAGTACAAAAAGAATTCCAGAAATCTACATACAGGAATCCTGTGGTAGCCAGTTTTCATAACAGCCCTCCTGAAGACACCCTGATAGAGTGAGTGTAAACAATGAATTTAGGGAGGAAATAAAAAAAAAGAACACCAGTCACATGTACTCTTTCAGAATATAGAGGAGGAAACATTTCCTGAAACCAGTATTTCTTTGGTACCAAATCTAAAAACAACATAAAAGAAAGCCACAGATAAATACCTCTCATGACACAGACGCAAAACTCCTCCTGAAAATATTAGCAAATTGAAAATAAAAAGGATAATACATCATGATCAAATGAGATTTACCTTTGGGAGGGAAGGTTGATTAAAAAAATCAACCTAAATCACTGTTTCTACAGAACAAAGGAGATAACACACGATCATCTCAATAGAAGCAGAAAAGGCATTGGATAAAATGCAACACCCACTCATGATAAAAACTCTCTGTAGGCAAAGAATAAAAGCAAACTTCTGGGCTTCCCTGGTGGCGCAGTGGTTGAGAATCTGCCTGCTAATGCAGGGGACACGGGTTCGAGCCCTGGTCTGGGAAGATCCCACATGCCGCGGAGCAGCTGGGCCCGTGAGCCACAGTTGCTGAGCCTGCGCGTCTGGAGCCTGTGCCCCGCAACGGGAGGGGCCGCGATAGAGAAAGGCCCGCGCACCGTGATGAAGAGCGGTCCCCGCACCGCGATGAAGAGTGGCCCCCGCTTGCCGCAACTGGAGAAAGCCCTCGCACGAACCGAAGACCCAACACAGCCAAAAATAAATAAATAAATAAATAAATAAATAAAAATTAAAAAAAAAAAAAAAAAAAAAGCAAACTTCCTCAACCTGATAAGGACCATCTACAAAAAAACAGTGACATACTTAATAGTGAAATACTCAACGTCTTCCCACTAAGATTGGGAACAAACAAGGATATGTGTTCATCCCACTTTTATCCAAGGTTATAGTGCAGGGCTTACCCACTGCAATAAGGCAAGAAAAACAATTTAAAAAAATAAAGGTTGGAAAGAAATAAAACTTTCTTTATCCACAGAAGATGTGATCATCTATTTAGAAAATCCTAATGAATCTATTTAACAAAAATTATTCTACATAATGACAATGAACAACTGGAAAATGGAATTTTAAAAACAGTATCATGTGCCAAAGCTCAAAAAAACACAGGGACTTCCCTGGTGGTCCAGTGGTTGGGACACCACCCTTCCACTGCAGGGGGCACAGGTTTGATCCCTGGTGAGGGAGCTGGGATCCCACATGCCATGTGGCGTGGCCAAAAAAAAAAAAAAAAAAAAAAATCCAAAAAAAATTCCCCGCCCCCCGCAAAAAAAATAGTTATAGGCAAATATAACAAAACATGCTGTACTCTGTACATGAAAACTACAGAACATTGTTTCTGAAATGTTTAAAACCTAGAAAAATGGAAAGATAAAACTTATTCATGACCTATAAGAGTCAACATTTTCAAGATGTCGTCTTTCCTCAAATTGACCTGCTTATTCAATGCAATCTCAACCAAAATTCCAGTAGGCTTTTTGTACAAAATGACAAGCTAATTAAAAAACTTATGTGGAAAGGCTAAGGTTCAGATACACAGAATAAATTCTAAAAAGAATAACAAATTTGAAAGTTTTTATTGTAACAGATTTGAAGATTTAGAGTAGTCAAGACAGTATGGCATTGACAAAAAGATAGACATAATCATCAGTGGAAGAGATACAGACTCTAGAAATAGACTGACACATTTATGAGCAACTGATTTTCATGAGAGTCCAAAACCATTCAAAAGTAAAGGGGTGGGGCTTCCCTGGTGGCGCAGTGGTTGAGAATCTGCCTGCCAATGCAGGGGACACGGGTTCGAGCCCTGGTATGGGAAGATCCCACATGCCGCGGAGCAACTAGGCCTGTGAGCCACAACTGCTGAGTCTGCGCCTCTGGAGCCTGTGCTCCGCAACAAGAGAGGCCACGATAGTGAAAGGCCCGCGCACTGCAAAGAAGAGTGGCCCCCGCTTGCCGCAGCTAGAGAAAGCCCTCGCACAGAGACGAAGACCCAACACAGCCAAAAATAAATAAATAAATTTATTAAAAAAAAAAAAAAAAAGTAAAGGGGTAGTCTTTTCTACAAAAGATGCAGTAACAACAGGATATCTGTATGGAAAAAAAAAATAAATCTCAACCCCTACGTCATATCTGAGCCATTGCAGCATAATATGATTACTTTTCCTTTTCTGTACAAGTTTTTGTTTCCCATAGAGTTAATAACTGTGTTTTGTCTGATTAGATCTCTATGTGTTTATTACTTATTCAACCATCAAATTTCCTCCAATTGTTGAAATGGCTTCACAAGACATTTCTCTTTAAAAACACCAAGTATTCTTTCATTTTGATCTTTTTGTAGAGATTCCCCTTGGAGCTTTCTGATTTGCCACATTCTGGATTAACTGCCCTCTACAGGTCACATCTTTCATCTTTCCCCATCATCCAAGAAATCCCACTGCTTCTTGCCTATGTTTGATTACCTATTTCCTCTATCCCATGTATTTTTTTTCTCTTCTTCATTCCTTTATATTGATGGGGCATATCCTCTAGTAAATTTCTGAGAAAGAATGCACAGAAGGTAAAATATTTTTGAGAACTTTCAGGTCTGAAAATGTCTTTTCATAACTCCCTCATACTTAATTAAGTCAAGCAGATACAGAGTTCTGAAATGAAAATAAATTTCCTTCAGAAGTGTCTTCTAGCTTTAAGACTTGATTTAGAAAAGTCTGAAACGACTGATTCCTGATCTTTTATGTGCAACCTACTTCTTCCTCTTTGGAAACTTGTAGAATTTCTTTCTCTTTGGTATTTTGATACTGAAAAATAAAAGTTTGTGCCTGGCACTTGACGGGCATTTTTGCTTTTTTGGTGGTTTGTTTTTTTTGTTTTTTTTTGAGGTAACACTGGTTTATAACCTTCTGTAAGTTTCATGTGTACAACATTATATTTCTACTTCTGTGTACCCTACAGCGTGCTCACCACCAAAAATTTAGTTTCTATCTGTCATCAAACAGTTGATGCCCTTTATCTATTTCACCCTCCCCCTCCGCCCCTTCCCCTCTGGTAACCACTACTCTGTTCTCTGTATCTATGTGTTTGTTTTTATTTGGTTTGTTCATTTATTTTGTTTTGTTTGTATATTCCACATATGAGTGAAATGACACAGTATTTGTCTTTCTCCATCTGACTTATGTCACTTAGCATGGACCCTTCAAGGTCCATCCATGCTGTCACAAATGGCAAGATTCCACCTTTTTGATGGCTGAGTAGTATTCCAGTGTGTGGAATACACATCTTCTTTATCCATTCATCCATTGATGGACACAGGTTGTTTTCATATCTTGTTACTGTAAATAATACCACAAGGAACATAACAGTGCATATATCTTTTTGAATTAACGTTTTCGTATTCTTTGGTGCCTTTTTAATCTGAAAATATGTCCTTTGGTCCTGGGAATATTCTTCAATCATATACTATTGAAGACAATTTTCCTCTGTATCACTGTGATCTCTTTCTAGAATACTAACTTATTTGTTATGTGACCTCCTGGACTGATCCTCAAATAAAAGTTATCTCTTCTCTCAAACATTCTCCTTTGCCTTTTTGCACTACTTGTTAAGAGATCATCTCAACTTCATCTTCCAACTCTTTGCTTGAGTTATTTCTGCTATCATATTTAAATTTTCAATAACTGTTTCTTATTCACTGAATTTTTTATACCATACTGTTCTTGTTTCATGGATTCAAAATCTTCTATTATTTCTGAGGTGAAAATAATACCCTTGTTGAAGTTTTCATTTCCTTGGCCAGTCTCTAATTTCCATGTGAGCCAATGTTGTATGGTGCTACATCAGTAAACCACCCATGTTCCCACATCTGCCGTTTCCACCAGATATTTTTCTCAGACATGCTGCACTAAAAGGACATGCAAAGGCAGTCTAAGGAATGACCTGCACCTGTTTAGGGAAGCACTGAGGTCCTTTTGACCCCACTAGGCTCAGCAACTAGGACCAAAAAGAAACATTCAACTTCGTATGTTTTTAAAACCTGCCTCTCTCTCTGCTTTTCAAAGCTATTAAAACAAAAGAGGCCTTTTCTGCAAACAGACAGGTTTCATCTTGTGAGCCAAAATCAGGAGCTGGCTTCAGCTAGCGCCACCTGCATCTCCAAGTTTATTTAAATCATCTCAATTTGACAACTCACATAACGTCTTCTACAGGCTTCTCCCTGCAGGGTTGGGCTGTATCTAAATTGTAGCTTCATGGTCCTCTCCAGAAACACTTGTGGTTTCCTTCTGTGTTAACACAACCACTGAGGCTGGGCTCCAGAGATGTAAAGATCTGCTGGTCTCTGACTGAGATGGGCAGCTTCATAATTATGTGTGTTCAGCACTCTCCAGCAAAGCTAAGCCAGATTCCAAGACTTTGTGTGTCCTGCACTGTCTGCCTTCCGTGATACATGCCATGAGACAGGTATGAGCAAAGTCTGGTAGCTAAGAGACTAAGGAGAGGTTCTAAGAGTTGTGGATATTAAGTGGATATTAAGTCAACAAGAAATTAAAAAACAAAGACAAAAACAAAAAAAACTCCTGGTCTGACTATTAACAATAAGTGCCTCAGCTAAAGATTCTAACTT
Source organism: Balaenoptera acutorostrata (assembly GCF_949987535.1). Classification (NCBI taxonomy): domain Eukaryota; kingdom Metazoa; phylum Chordata; class Mammalia; order Artiodactyla; family Balaenopteridae; genus Balaenoptera; species Balaenoptera acutorostrata. Next base: position 18,490,954 of record NC_080070.1, on the reverse strand, counting down.
GGAGACCCAAAAGGAGGTTGTCTCATATTTCTTTAATCTGGATTTTTTTTTTCTTTTCTTTCTATAAATGTTGGAGAGCCTTCGTGTTCATCCTTAGACAATCTCTCATTTTTTCCACTGACCCTCTCTGTGATTTAATCCAGTGTCATTAATTTATAAAAATATTCTATATATTGATTAACTCCCAAATTTATATCTCCATGCCCAAACCAAAACTGAATATTCACCTGTCTAGTCAACATCTCCATTTAAGTCTCTAATAGGAATCTCAAACTTAACATGTTTAAAACCGAGTTCCTGATCTTCTCAAAAACCCTATTCCTAGAAGATGCAGTCTTCCCCATCTCAGTTAATGGCCATTCTCTACTTCTAGTTGCTCAGTTCAAAATCTAGCAGTCATCCTCAACTCTTCTACTTGTATTGTAGAGTGGATATTAAACCTGTTAATCTTTGTATGTCTGTAAAATGTTTTATTATGCTTTCAAATCTGAATGAAATTGAGAATTCTTCATTAAAACTTATTTTCACTCAAAAATTTGGAAAAACAAGTTTTTCGTTTGTGTTCTCTTTTCTATGGTTGTAAAACAAAAACACGGGCATCAGTTTTATTCTTGTTCCTTTGTGATCTATGTATTTTTCTCTCATGGACTTTCAGAACTTTGTCTTTATTCTAGATATTCTAAAATCTCACAATTATGTAAATAGATGTTGATATTTTTCAGTCATCTTGCTTCATACTTACAGAACCCTTCTAATCTGAGGACAACTGCTTTTCATAGTGAGTAATTTTCTTCTATTAGTTCTTTCATTATTTCTTCTGATCCATTCTTAGCTCACTGCTTCTAAAACTTCTCTTAGCAGAGATTAGAACCAGAAGATCTCTCTTTTACATTGCTTAACTTTTCTTTCAAGCTTTGTATTTTTTATCTTTCTGCACTATATCCTGCAAAAAAATACTCAGCACAAGCTTCCAACTCGCTAATTTGCTCTTGAACTGTGTTCATTCTTTTCTTCAACCTATCTATAAGATTGTTCATTTTGAAGATCTGTTTTTTTAAAAAAAAAATGTTCCTTCTACATGAATATGTCATTCTCTCTTACCTCTTTAAGAGGTACCAATGATACTTAAAAAAGTTTCTTTCTGTTTGCTTACTTATGTTAGATTCTTCTATATACTGATTTTTGTGCTTCCCTTCCATAATGTTGGCTTTCCTGAAATACCTATTGATTCTTGGTTGTTGCACATGTAAGAACTCTGTCAACCAGTCTATAAAATGCTATTTCTGTTTGCCGTAGGATGTTTTTTTGTGACCACAGAGAGGAAAAACAGCTCAAAAGGGTATGTTAATAGTTCATCTTCTGAGCATAGGAGGTCCTAGTTCCTCCAGGGTATTTCTATCCCCTTTAAGGCTCTGACCTAAATTTATAATCAGTGTTCCAACTAGAGGGCATCTGTCTCTGCTACCTGGCATAAAAGTTGGACTGTTGCTCCAATGCCTCTGTACTCAACCAACCACACTGACAGTTCTCCTAGGATCTTGAAGCACCACTATTATTACCTTTTTTCAACAGTCTTCTCCTGAATACGTTTTGAGTTAACACTTTTTCTTTAAATTGATCCCAATGGCCTTCTGCCCTCCAGATTCCTCACACTAGTCCTCCCAGAAAGGAACCCTTTTACTAACAACCAGCTTTGCTGAAGTTACTCTGTTTAGTTTTTAATCTTAAATTTTTTTCTATTTTTTACTGCACTTTCTAAGGATTTGAGGTGATTCTAGGTAATCCCTTAAAACTGAAATGAATTTCTTTGCTATTTCCTCAAATAGTCTTAGGTTATCCTAAAAGTCACCACTTTCAACATAATAGTTCAATACAATTGTCCTCTAATGGAATGATGGGGAACTGATTTTTAAAATACAACTGAATGTTTTAAAATTCATTAACACAAATTTAAAAAGCTAATGTTATCGTTTTCATTTACCTTTCCATTCACATTCTTAAAGTATATGAACTATATAAAACGATATATATATACATTATAAACACCTACTGTTATATAACATATATATATATAAAAACTACATTAATTAACATTTAAGTAGAGCTCACCTTTTTTCATTCATATAATATACGTTAACTGCCCACTAGATTTAAAAAAAAAAACAACTGGACAACACATTGCCTTCTGAGATATTATTTTTTTAATAATCTAGGTATCTAAAACACATTTCCAATTCTCAAAATTTGGTAATAATGAACCAAGAGCTCTTTGAATGGGTAAACAAAAGAAAGTTTAAATCATATAAACAGATATTAAAGATAAGGCAAAAAATAGCTATTTGCATTAGTCCCTAAGGTGGTAACAAAGTCCTTCAAAACAGAGATGCAGCAATCCTACTCACCCTAATAGGTCACTTACTACACTGTAATTGCTGCATCTGCTTATAAAAACAACAAAACCCAGAATACTATTTTAAAAATCATAGATTTTTTAGATTTAGAAAGGATTCAAAGGACTTGCATTTGACCCCCAAACCTACTACCCTACCCATTAGTTGATGCCTTCGATAAGTTACTTAAAAGGCCTAGTTTCCTTAACCATACAATAGGGATAGCATTATCAGCCTAGCATTGTCATAAGGACCAACAAATGAGTAAGTATTACCTTCTAAACCAGGATTTCTCTTTTCATTTTAACTCATGATCTTTTTTAGTACACATCAAAACTTCTCTACTATTTTGTACTGGAAAACTAAAGCAAATTTCCCCCCAGATGTAATACTGATTGTGTTTTTCCAATTTCACACCGTCCTATCTAAATCTACTGCCTCTCTCTACCCTTAATCCTATTAAACAGCCAGCACCACCAACCTTGTCAATCTCCTCAGATAAGAAAACTAAGGCCAACCAGAGAGGTTATGTGACTTCACCAAGGTCATATACTTAGTTAACAATAAAGCCAAGACTCTGACTCCCAAGGCAAGTGTTCTTTCCACTTCATTAAATCTTAAAAATACAATGCTACACATTATCTCATCTGAGGTTTGTAGATTCTTTTAAATCTACTTACTCATAGGCATGGGGAAAAAAACTAAACACAAAGTTATTTTGGAGTATTTACCTTTCTGCATGCAGGACAAAGCCCATTTTCATCAGTGCGAATTCGATGCCAACAAAATCGGCAAATCTGGTAGCCACAGGTGCAAGGGAAAAAGTTGATATCATCTATCTCCAAGGGCTCCATGCAAAGAGGACATTCCACAGGGTCTTCCTTCACATCAGGACTGCGAGACATCTTCACGTTTATTAAACAGCAGCAAAAGTTTATAATAATTTAAGGGAGAAGGAGGTTCAGCGCTAGGAACTAAACTGTAGAACTTCGAAGACCTGCATAAGAAAAAACAAAATATACTGCTTACTACTGAAAAAAATGGCATATTCAATGATCAAGAATCAAATTTCATAAAAAATTTGAAAAATATTAATCAGATCAATTTTTGCTATCTCAGAAGATGGAATTCTGTATATTCTTCATGTCAAGATAAAAGGTGTGAGGTTGTTAAATTTTTTGATTCAACAGAAACAGAAAAGAACTTCCTTTTTTTAGCTAAAACATTTAATACTAACCAGTACTAATCATAGCATATTTTAGGGGAATAAATACTATACAGAAACATCTTCACCTTAAAACATACTCTAAACTGTCTTATCTTTCACCTAAAAGCTAGTAGTAATACTGCCACATAACTAAAAGAGTACTATAGTAGTCTAAAATGTGTCCTAATTTACAAAATAAAACTAATGAAGAGCAGTTTCAGTTACCTGTAATTACATGTTAATATCAAACCATTACCACAGAAAACATAAGACCTGAAAAAAATGCCATAGAACCTAATTGTTTACAATTAAATATGTATTAATATGCCAATGAAAAATTCACTTTTGGGAAAATACACACGTATTAAACAAAATTAAAATATTCCTTTTTATTATAGAAATGCTACAAAAAGCCTACAGAAAGGGGGAAGAGAACAAATAGACCTCTATGCCTCAAAGTCTTTTTAAAAATTAAATAATTTATCTTTTTAGATTATGGAGAATTGAAAATTTTCAGGCTAAAGTCATTGTTAAATTAAAACGCTATGTCAAAATAACGGAGATTTTTTGTTTGTTTACATAATTTGACAAACTAACTCTAAAGTTTACATGAAAGAGTAAATGCATGAGACATGCTTTGAAACTTTTGTGGAAGAAACGTGGGGATCTGCACTATCAGATACTGAACTGTACTACAAAGCTACAGTAACAAATAATTTGATATTGGTACAAAAACAGACAAAAGATCAAAGAAACTAAATAGAGAATCTATAAACAGAACCACGAATTAATTAGATTTTAATATTTGATAAAAGGGACATAACAAGGGCTTCCCTGGTGGCGCAGTGGTTAAGAATCCGCCTGCCAATGCAGGGGACATGAGTTCGAGCCCTGGTCTGGGAAGATCCTACATGCCGCAGAGCAACTAAGCCCGTGTGCCACAGCTACTGAGCCTGCGCTCTAGAGCCCGTGAGCCACAACTACTGAGCCCGCGAGCCACAACCACTGAAGCCCATGAGCCTAGAGACTGTGCTCTGCAACAAGAGAAGCCACCACAATGAGAAGCCCATGCACCGCAATGAAGAGTAGCCCCTGCTCATCGCAACTAGAGAAAGCCCATGCACAGCAACGAAGACCCAACGCAGCCAAAAATAAATAAATAAATTTATTTAAAAAAGGGGGGGGGACATAACAAATCAATATGGCGAGGATGGGCCCAATTTAAAAGCAGTAACAGGATCCTGGTCTATCCATTTTAAGAAAGAAACAGTATATAGCTGTCTCACACTGCAATCAAAATAAATCCCATATGATCTGTCTGAAGAGCTATACATTGAAATAAACTATTAAAGTGTTAGAAGAAAATAGAATTTTTAAAAATCTTGGGATACAGAAAGTCTTCCTAAGCAGAAACAGAAATTCATAAAAGATAGATATGATCAACTTAGCAATGTGAAAAGAAAAAAACAGACAAATTAAAGCAACAGAGTAAAGCAAGCAACAGAGTAAAGGATATATTCACTGTATACAAGAGTCACTATCCAGAATATATAAAGAAATCTTACAAGCAATTTTTAAAAGGCAAACAAGTCAAAAGAAAAAATGAGAACAGAATATGATGAGTAGTTCACAAAAGAATTACAAATGATTACAACATATGAAAAGATGATCAACCTCTTTAGTTAGTAAACAGTGAGGTAGGATTTTTCCCCCACCAGCCTGTCAAAGTTAGTCTCCCCGCAAAGCAGAGATTATCACTGATCTAAGTTCCTCTTTACAAAGGGAAATGGGAGCACAAAGAGTACCTTGCCTTAAATTGCACAGCTATTAAGTGGTGCAGCCTGGATTCATTCCACGAAGTCTTAGCGCCACATCTGTGCTTTTAACCACTCCCTTAAACCACCTTAGACTCTATCCTACATAAATACTCACACATGTGCACCAAGTACTTTGCTGTATGTTTTGCAGCATTGTTCATAAGCGTAGAAAACTGCAAACAATGTTAACTATCCATCAGTTGGCAAATCATTAAGTAAATAATGATATAGCCGTAAGGTTGATGAGTGTTGAATCAGAAGATGTCTATTACACAGGATTTTTTAATTTGTAAAAGTAAACTGGAGACTAACGTAAATATATACTTCCATGTAAATATAAAAACTCTATGTGTATATATTTGATTTGTTTCTCGAAGAAAATAAAGCACATTGAAGGTTATACACCAAAATGTTATCCATATCACAAAAGACAAAATGGAGGTACTAATTTTATTTTGAAAATCTGTATTATCTGTATTGCTACAACAAACATTTTTGCAATTCAAATGGCTAAACTTAAAAAAAGAAATTATTTTCATCTTTTAGGAAAATTAAATCTGACTTTTGTTAATAATTAGAAGAAAAATAAAATGAAATATCTTCTTATGAACCTATAATTATTTCAAAGTATAAGTTTTTTAAAAAGAAAAAAATGGTATATGTATTTATAAACAATTCAGGAATCCTGGTCTGCAGACCCAGTTTTGCCACTATCAGTTTCCTCATATATAAAATGAGGGGCTTAATCTTATGGTTACCAAGGGGGAAAGGGGGAGAGGGATAAATTGGGAGATTGGGATTGACATATACACACTACTATGTATAAAATAGATAACTAATAAGGACCTACTGTATAGCACAGGGAACTCTATTCAATACTCTGTAATGACCTATATGGGAAAAGAATCTAAAACAGAGTGGATATATGTATATGTATAATTGAGTAACTGATTCACTTTGCTGTACAGCAGAAACGCAACACTGTAAATCAACTATACTCCAATAAAAATTTAAAAATAAACAACCAAACAAATAAATAAAATGAGGGGTGTTAAAGACAATGCAAAAGTAAGACTGCCAACTTCAAAGCCCATGTCCTTTCCAATATGGTAAGACAGAAGTTATGATTACTGAAGGCTCAGTCGCATATTCTTTGGTATATAGTGCAAATGTCCTGAAACTAAAAGTGACATTACTTTTTCAAAAATTTAAATTCTACAGGAAATCTCTACTTCATTATCTAAGTTCTTGTTCTCTATATCACCTGCAACTAATAACACAACACAGTATAAATTCTTTTTTTTTTTTTTGTTTTTTCCACACACACACACTGTATTTTATTTTTACAAGAGATAAATAGACTGACACCAAGCATTGTACATGGATGACCACAACAAAAGCAACAATGATTGCAATTACCAAACATGAAACACAGTTATACTATGTCATAATATTGACATTCAGTCCAGTAATCCTCCACTGTAACAGCTCCTTTACTTTGCAGTGAAAATTGATTTGTATATTCTTTTCCTCTGAGTCCTTGTGGGATTTTTTTTTTTTTAATTCAGACAGAAAGTCACAAAAATTATACTCATCCTCATCAGTTCACTCAGTCCCATGTAATTAATTTCTTTTTTTTTTCATCTTGATCTTTTGTTAGCACTTTTATGAGTTCATCAGTTTTTCATTAGAGTTCTGAAAATGCTTATTCATTCAGTTCAGCAGTACAGTCAGTTACCAGAAACCTGTACTTGTCAGAGTCTTTTCCATGAATTTCTTGAAGATGAAACCCTTTTATAGGAACATATTTGCAAAATCATCAGATTACACCCAGAACTGTCTGTAAATGACAAAAGACTTAAAAATGACCATGGTTAAAGATTTGATGAAAGTTCATAATAATGCAGTTGACAAGAAAATTAGTTATTTCTGAGATATACATTTTAAAGTAATAACTAGGATTATTACTTATAACATTATACCAGAACATATAAGATTTTTAGACGTTTCCTGTAATGTCTGAAACATTTATATTAACATATTTCCATACATATTTCCATACAAATACAAATATAAGATTTTTAGAAATTTCATGTAATGTCTGAAACATTTATATTAACATATTTCCATACATATTTCCATACAAATACAAATATAAGATTTTTAGAAATTTCATGTAATGTCTGAAACATTTATATTAACATATTTCCATACAAATAACCCAATGAAAGTTTAGTATTAGTTGTTTTGTTTGTTTTTTTATACTGCAGGTTCTTATTAGGCATCAGTTTTATACACATCAGTGTATACATGTCAATCCCAATCGCCCAATTCAGCACACCACCATCCCCACCTCATCGCAGTTTTCCCCCCTTGGTGTCCATATGTCCATTCTCTACATCTGTGTCTCAACTTCTGCCCTGCAATCTGGCTCATCTGTACCATTTTTCTAGGTTCCACATACATGCATTAATATACGATATTTGTTTTTCTCTTTCTGACTTACTTCACTCTGTATGACAGTCTCTAGATCCATCCACTTCTCAACAAATGGCTCAATTTCGTTCCTTTTTATGGCTGAGTAATATTCCATTGTATATATGTACCACATCTTCTTTAGCCATTCGTCTGTTGATGGGCATTTAGGTTGCTTCCATGACCTGGCTATTGTAAATAGTGCTGCAATGAACATTCGGGTGCACGTGTCTTTTTGAATTACGGTTTTCTCTGGGTATATGCCCAGTAGTGGGATTGCTGGGTCATATGGTAATTCTATTTTTAGTTTTTTAAGGAACCTCCATATTGTTCTCCATAGTGGCTGTATCAATTTACATTCCCACCAACAGTGCAAGAGGGTTCCCTTTTCTCCACACCCTCTCCAGCATTTGTTGTTTGTAGATTTTCTGATGATGCCCATTCTAACAGGAGTGAGGTGATACCTCATTGTAGTTTTGATTTGCATTTCTCTAATAATTAGTGATGTTGAGCATCTTTTCATGTGCTTCGTGGCCGTCTGTATGTCTTCTTTGGAGAAATGTCTATTTAGGTCTTCTGCCCATTTTTGGATTGGGGTGTTTGTTTCTTTGATATTGAGCTGAATGAGCTGTTTATATATTTTGGAGATTAATCCTTTGTCCGTTGATTCATTTGCAAATATTTTCTCCCATTCTGAGGGTTGTCTTTTCGTCTTGTTTATGGTTTCCTTTGCTGTGCAAAAGCTTTGAAGTTTCATTAGGTCCCACTTGTTTATTTCTGTTTTTATTTCCATTACTCTAGGAGGTGGATCAAAAAAGATCTTGCTGTGATTTATGTCAAAGAGTGTTCTTCCTATGTTTTCCTCTAAGAGTTTTATAGTGTCCAGTCTTACATTTAGGTCTCTAATCCATTTTGAGTTTATTTTTGTGTATGGTGTTAGGGAGTATTCTAATTTCATTCCTTTACATGTGGCTGTCCAGTTTTCCCAGCACCACTTATTGAAGAGACTGTCTTTTCTCCATTGTATATCTTTGCCTCCTTTGTCATAGATTAGTTGACCATAGGTGCGTGGGTTAATCTCTGGGCTTTCTATCTTGTTCCATTGATCTATGTTTCTGTTTTTGTGCCAGTACCATATTGTCTTGATTACTGTAGCTTTGTAGTATAGTCTGAAGTCAGGGAGTCTGATTCCTCCAGCTCCATTTTTTTGCCTCAAGACTGCTTTGGCTATTCGGGGTCTTTTGTGTCTCCATACAAATTTTAAGATGACTTGTTCTAGCTCTGTAAAAAATGCCATTGGTAATTTGATAGGGATTGCATTGAATCTGTAGATTGCTTTGGGTAGTATACTCATTTTCACAATGTTGATTCTTCCAACCCAAGAACATGGTATATCTCTCCATCTGTTGGTATCATCTTTAATTTCTTTCATCAGTGTCTTATAGTTTTCTGCATACAGGTCTTTTGTCTCCCTAGGTAGGTTTATTCCTAGATATTTTATTCTTTTTGTTGCAATGGTAAATGGGAGTGTTTCCATAATTTCTCTTTCAGATTTTTCATCATTAGTGTATAGGAATGCAAGAGATTTCTGTGCATTAATTTTGTAACCTGCAACTTTACCATATTCATTAATTAGCTCTAGCAGTTTTCTGGTGGCAGTTTTAGGATTCTCTATGTATAGTATCATGTCATCCGCAAACAGTGACAGTTTTACTTCTTCTTTTCCAATTTGTATTCCTTTTATTTCTTTTTCTTCTCTGATTGCCGTGGCTAGGACTTCCAGAACTATGTTGAATAATAGTGGTGAGAGTGGACATCCTTGTCTCGTTCCTGATCTTAGAGGAAATGCTTTCAGTTTTTCACCATTGAGAATGATGTTTGCTGTGGGTTTGTCATATATGGCCTTTATTATGTTGAGGTAGGTTCCCTCTATGCCCACTTTCTGGAGAGTTTTTATCAGAAATGGGTGTTGAATTTTGTCAAAAGCTTTTTCTGCATCTATTGAGATGATCATATGGTTTTTCTTCTTCAATTTGTTAATATGGTGTATCACATTGATTGATTTGCGTATATTGAAGAATCCTTGCATCCCTGGGATAAATCCCACTTGATCGTGGTGTATGATCCTTTTAATGTGTTGTTGGATTCTGTTTGCTAGTATTTTGTTGAGGATTTTTGCATCTATATTCATCAGTGATATTGGTCTGTAATTTTCTTTTTTTGTAGTGTCTTTGTCTGGTTTTGGTATCAGGGTGATGGTGGCCTCATAGAATGAGTTTGGGAGAGTTCCTTCCTCTGCAATTTTTTGGAAGAGTTTGAGAAGGATGGGTGTTAGCTCTTCTCTAAATGTTTGATAGAATTCACCTGTGAAGCCATCTGGTCCTGGACTTTTGTTTGTTGGAAGATTTTTAATCACAGTTTCAATTTCATTACTTGTGATTGGTCTGTTGATATTTTCTGGTTTCTTCCTGATTCAGTCTTGGAAGGTTATACCTTTCTAAGAATTTGTCCATTTCTTCCAGGTTGTCCATTTTATTGGCATAAAGTTGCTTGTAGTAGTCTCTTAGGATGTTTTGTATTTCTGCGGTGTCTGTTGTAACTTCTCCTTTTTCATTTCTGATTTTATTGATTTGAGTCCTCTCCCTCTTTTTCTTGATGAGTCTGGCTAATGGCTTATCAATTTTGTTTATCTTCTCAAAGAACCAGCTTTTATTTTTATTGATCTTTGCTATTGTTTTCTTTGTTTCTATTTCATTTATTTCTGCTCTGATCTTTATGATTTCTTTCCTTCTGCTAACTTTGGGTTTTGTTTGTTCTTCTTTCTCTAGTTTCTTTAGGTGTAAGGTTAGATTGTTTACTTGAGATTTTTCTTGTTTCTTTAGGTAGGCTTGTATAGCTATAAACTTCCCTCTTAGAACCGCTTTTGCTGCATCCCATAGGTTTTGGGTCGTCGTGTTTTCATTGTCATTTGTCTCTAGGTATTTTTTTATTTCCTGTTTGATTTCTTCAGTGATCTCTTGGTTATTTAGTAACGTATTGTTTAGCCTCCATGTGTTTGTCTTTTTTACGTTTTTTTCCCTGTAATTCATTTCTAATCTCATAGCGTTGTGGTCAGAAAAGATGCTTGATATGATTTCAATTTTCTTAAATTTACTGAGGCTTGATTTGTGACCCAAGATGTGATCTATCCTGGAGAATGTTCCGTGTGCACTTGAGAAGAACGTGTAATCTGCCGTTTTGGGATGGAATGTCCTATATATATCAATTAAATCTATCTGGTCTATTGTGTCATTTAAAGCTTCTGTTTCCTTATTTATTTTCATTTTGGATGATCTGTCCATTGGCGTAAGTGAGGTGTTAAAGTCCCCCACTATTACTGTGTTACTGTCGATTTCCTCTTTTATAGCTGTTAGCAGTTGCCTTATGTATTGAGGTGCTCCTATGTTGGGTGCATATATATTTATAATTGTTATATCTTCTTCTTGGATTGATCCCTGGATCATTATGTAGTGTCCTTCCTTGTCTCTTGTAACATTCTTTATTTTAAAGTCTATTTTATCTGATATGAGTATAGCTACTCCAGCTTTCTTTTGATTTCCATTTGCATGGAATATCTTTTTCCATCCCCTCACTTTCAGTCTGTATGTGTCCCTAGGTCTGAAGTGGGTCTCTTGTAGACAGCATATATATGGGTCTTGTTTTTGTATCCATTCAGCCAGTCTATGTCTTTTGGTTGGGGCATTTAATCCATTCACGTTTAAGGTAATTATCGATATGTATGTTCCTATGACCATTTTCTTAATTGTTTTGGGTTTGTTTTTGTAGGTCCTTTTCTTCTCTTGTGTTTCCCACTTAGAGAAGTTCCTTTAGCATTTGTTGTAGAGCTGGTTTGGTGGTGCTGAATTCTCTTAGCTTTTGCTTGTCTGTAAAGCTTTTGATTTCTCCATCAAATCTAAATGAGATCCTTGCTGGGTAGAGTAATCTTGGTTGTAGGTTCTTCCCTTTCATCACTTTAAGTATATCATGCCACTCCCTTCTGGCTTGCAGAGTTTCTGCTGAGAAATCAGCTGTTAACCTTATGGGGGTTCCCTTGTATGTTATTTGTCGTTTTTCCCTTGCTGCTTTCAGTAATTTTTCTTTGTCTTTAATTTTTGCCACTTTGATTACTATGTGTCTCGGCGTGTTTCTCCTTGGGTTTATTCTGTATGGGACTCTCTGCGCTTCCTGGACTTGGGTGGCTATTTCCTTTCCCATGTTAGGGAAGTTTTCGACTATAACCTCTTCAAATATTTTCTCTGGTCCTTTCTCTCTCTCTTCTCCTTCTGGGACCCCTATAATGCGAATGTTGTTGCGTTTAATGTTGTCCCAGAGGTCTCTTAGGCTGTCTTCATTTCTTTTCATTCTTTTTTCTTTAGTCTGTTCCGCAGCAGTGAATTCCACCATTCTGTCTTCCAGGTCACTTATCCGTTCTTCTGCCTCAGTTATTCTGCTATTGATTCCTTCTAGTGTAGTTTTCATTTCAGTTATTGTATTGGTCATCTCTGTTTGTTTGTTCTTTAATTCTTCTAGGTCTTTGTTAATCATTTCTTGCATCTTCTCAATCTTTGCCTCCATTCTTATTCCGAGGTCCTGGATCATCTTCACTATCATTATTCTGAATTCTTTTTCTGGAAGGTTGCCTATCTCCACTTCATTTAGTTGTTTTTCTGGGGTTTTTTCTTGTTCCTTCATCTGGTACATAGCCCTCTGCCTTTTCATCTTCTCTGTCTTTCTGTAACTGTGGTTTTTGGTCCACAGGCTGCAGGATTGTAGTTTTTCTTGCTTCTGTTGTCTGCCCTCTGGTGGTTGAGGCTAAGAGGCTTGATGGGAGGCTCTGGTGGTGGGTAGAGCTGACTGTTGCTGTGGCGGGCAGAGCTCAGTAAAACCTTAATCCACTTGACTGTTGATGGGTGGGGCTGGGTTCCCTCCCTGTTGGTTGTTTTGCCTGAGGCAACCCAACACTGGAGCCTACCCGTGCTCTTTGGTGGGATTAATGGCAGACTCTGGGAGGGCTCACGCCAAGGAGAACTTCCCAGGACCTCTGCTGCCAGTGTCCTTATCCCCACGGTGAAACAGAGCCACCACTTGTCTCTGCAGGAGACCCCCCAACACCAGCAGGTACGTCTGGTTCAGTCTCCCCCAGGGTCACTGCTCCTTCCCCTGGGTCCCGATGCACACATTACTTTGTGTGTGCCCTCCAAGAGTGGGGTCTCTGTTTCCCCCAGTCCTGTCACAGTCCTGCAATCAATTCCCACTAGACTTCAAAGTCTGATTCTCTAGGAATTCCTCCTCCCGTTGCCGGACCCCCAGGTTGGGAAGCCTGACGTGGGGCTCAGAACCTTCACTCCAGTGGGTGGACTTCTGTGGTATAAGTGTTCGCCAGTCTGTGAGTCACCCACCCAGCAGTTATGGGATTTGATTTTACTCTGATTGCGCCCCTCCTACCGTCTCACTGTGGCTTCTCCTCTGTCCTTGGACGTGGGGTATCCTCCTTGGTGAAGTCCAGGGTCTTCCTGTCAATGATTGTCCAGCAGCCAGTTGTGATTCTGGTGCTCTCGCAAGAGGGAGTGAGAGCACGTCCTTCTACTCCGCCATCTTGGTTAATCTCCCTCTTTTTTTTTTTTAAGTTACAAGATTTATTACTTACAAATCCCAGAAATGGGGGAGGGGCGCAGGGGGACCACAGTGAGCTGGGGGAAGGGCAGTCCTCCAATTCAGGTTAAGAGTGAGCCAGAGACAGAGAGCAGGGTAGCAAGCATGTGTTGGTTGGGGCAGACTTTTCTTGAGCTCAACTCTAAGCGGTCATTTTTTTTTTTAATAGATCTTTATTGGAGTATAATTGCTTTACAATACTGTGTTAGTTTCTGTTGCACAACAAAACGAATCAGCCATATGCATACACATGTCCCCATATCCCCTCCCACTTGAGCCTCCATCCCATCCTCCCTATCCCAACCCTCTAGGTCATTGCAAAGCACCGAGCCGATCTCCCCGTGCTATGCTGCTGCTTCCCACCATCTAACTGTTTTACATTCGGTAGTGTATATATGTCGATGCTACTCTCACTTCGCCCCAGCTTCCCCCTCCCACCCCATGTCCTCAAGTCCATTCTCTATGTCTACCTCTTTATTCCTGCCCTGCAACTAGGTTCATCAGTACCTTTTTTTTTTTTAAAGATTCCATATATATGCGTTAGCATACAGTATTTGTTTTCCTCTTTCTGACTTACTTCACTCTGTATGACAGACTCTAGGTCCATCCACCTCACTACAAATAACTCAATTTCATTTCTTTTTATGGCTGAGTAATATTCCATTGTATATATGTACCACATCTTCTTTATCCATTCATCTGTCGATGGACATTTAGGTTGCTTCCATGTCCTGGCTATTGTAAACAGACAACACAGTATAAATTCTGACATACATAAAAATGCTCCTGCATCATCAAAAACCTCCCATGTAGTAAGTGTACAAAATAAAAATCATACACTCAAAATCATGTTCAAAAGTTCCTTATCACTCATAAAGTGCTGTATACATGGTTTTGTACTTAGGACCCTGTTCAAAAGATTTGTATAAAATACACTATAGTGGGATAGGGAGGGTGGCAGGGAGCCTCAAGAGGGAGGAGATATGGGGATATATGTATACATATAGCTGATGCACTTTGTTATACAGCAGAAGCTAACACAACATTGTAAAGCAATTATACTCCAATAAAGATGTTTACAAAAAACCCCAAAACATAGGGCCACTACTGTATAGCATAGGAAACTCTACTCATTAGTCTGTAATGGCCTATATGGGAAAAGCATCTAAAAAAGAATGGATATATGTATATGTATAACAGATTCACTTTGCTATACACCTGAAACTAACACATTGTAAATCAACTAAACTCCAATAAAAATTAAAAGAAAAGAAAAAAAACACTATAAAATGTCAAGAACTGCAGCTGCTATGGAAAACAGTTTGGTGGTTCCTCAAAAAGTTAAACATGGAATTAGCATCTGATCCAGCAATTCCACTTTTGGGGATATACCAAAAGAACTGAAAGGAAGGATTTGAACAGATACTTGTACACAAATATTCATAGCAGAATTATTCACGATACAACCCACGTGTCCATCAACAGATGAATGGATAAACAAAATGTAGTGTATACATACAATGAAATGTTATTCAGCCATAAAAAGAATGAAATTCTGATACATGGTACAATGTGGATGAACCTTAAAAACATTATGCTAAGTAAAATAAGCCAGTCACAAAACACAAAAACTGTATGATTCCACTGATACAAGGTAACTAGAATAGGCAATTCATTGACACAGAAAGCAGAACAGAGGCTGGGAGGGGGAGGGAGAATGGGAAGTTTTTCTTTAATAAGTACAGAGTTTCTGTTTGGGATGATAAAAGGATTTTAGAAATAGAAAGTGGTGATGGTTACGCAACATTGTGAATGTACTTAATGCCACTGAATTGTATGCTTAAAAATACTTAAAATGACAAGTTTTATGTTACAAATATTTTACAATAAAAATTAAAAATGAAAATATAACTATACACACTTAAATGCAATGTGTAATAAACAGCACTTTCGAAAAACCTTAAGTATTTGGTTCCTTTATTTAATTAATCCTTTAATTTTCTGCCAATGTGGCAGTGAATTTGTGGTAAGTTAAATGTGTGTATGATGCAATTCCACTGAATAGTTACATAGAAATTACATTCCTGAATACATTATACACCCCAAATTATATGTACACTATAATTACACATAAGAGAAAAGCTATTTATAGATATGAAATATACACACACACACTTTGAATGGTAACTAGAATAGCATCTTAAGTTTCCATAAAAACCATAAATTCAATATATACATAACTATAAACTAACATTTTTTAAAAACCTATAATAAATTTACGTACAATACCACACAGCTTATATTTTACTTAACCAATGCTTTATAACTAGAAATTCTTGTTTCTTTAACAATCAGTCCATTCTCAATAGAATGGAAGCTCCAGGAGAGAAGTTAACTGGTGCATCACATTTTACGATGGTATGCCAGGCAGCTACAACATGACTGGGGGTAAACAGTAAGCACTCATGTATTTGATGAATGAATAATAAATAAAGGGAGGAATGAATTATTTGTTATATGTCAGTTCTGACTGACAACACTCTTCAAAAGTAGGAAACAATGCTCCAGGTTGTTCACTGTTTCTGAATTAGGCATATACTTCACAAAGCATGTTACTCATATAAACTACACAGAGGCAAAAACAGATTGAATAGTAGCTATGAAGAGTTTGCAAGTGAAAGAGCAAGGTAAGTCAACTGACTAAATATCAGCACCAACACCTCTTCGCCTTTTTAAATTAAATACCAAAATACCAATATACATATACCATGAATGTACATTTACAATGGAACTTAAGACTGCCTATACCCAAGTTAGGAAGGCAGGAAAGCTTATTTATTTTCTCATAGAAATAAACATCTCGTTTAGACATTTTCTCATAGAAAAAAAATCTACCTAAGAATTTAAAGTCTCTCTCATAAAAGGTTAAGCTGCAGTTATACAAAAAAATTGATTATGTGGGGCTGCTTTCTACCTCCCCACCAATTTGTTCTTTATTCAGTAACTTATTTGTACTTTATATTCTTTTTTTTTTTTGGCCGCACTGCGTGGCTTGTGGGATCTTAGTTCCCCAACCAGGAACTGAACCCGGCCCCCGGCAGTGAAAGCACCAAGTCCTAACCGCTGGACCTCCAGGGAATTCCCTGTACTTTATATTCTTAAGATGTAAATAAAAATCAGCATACAATCATCTCACATAATATATCATGTCCCCTAAGTATCTTCTGCAGGAGAAGGGGTACATAAGGGTGGAAGGAGACAATGTTTTCCCAATAGAAAGCCACCTCCATGAGGACAGAGACTGTTTCACTTGTTAGCGTATCCAAAAATCCTAGAAGAGTTCTTGGCAGATAGCAAACACTTAACAAATATGTGTCAAATGGAAGGAAAACAAGAAAGAAGGGATGGAGGAAGGAAGGGAGTGAAGGAAAGGGAAGTACCTATTCATTCATCCATAAATGTGTAAGCACATATTGTAAGAGTCACTGAACAAAACTGTGCTAATCTTTACAAGTCTACATGTAGCAAATACACATCAGACATAGTAATAGAGTTCTGTGAACACCTCACTGAAAAGGCAAAGGTTTTTCTATTATGATGTAACACTATTAAAAAAAGTAATTTCTAATTTGCATGTAGTACTCATTTGCATAGTTAGAGCAATGTGATGTTGATTTGGGAGAACTGTTCAACAAAATCCACCAATTTATCAGCTGTACAAAGACAACAAGATGACAAACCATTTAAATCAAAGCCATAAAGAAACGCAACTGCTGCATACAAATATATTTTCAAAAACCTAACACTATGAAAATATAAATGTATAAAAAAAATTGAAGATGATCATTTTGTGAAAAATCAATTTTAAAGAAAAAAGGTTTGTGACAACTTTCCTTTAAATAAAAAAGTTTTCAAACACATTTAAAATGGTTCAAGTAAAAATATCTAATTCAAGCCAATTTGGTAAAGATCTCTACTATGAAAAGCATAGTAGGCAGAACTTAACAATGATTAGTCTTTTAAAGGGGGAGAGAGTTTAAAAAAAAAAAAAGAGCACATTTAGGCTCTCTTATCAAGAAAGCTAACTGGTTATTCTAATTGTACCCAGTATACAAATAACATTACTTACTATTCTCTCTAGGTAAAAAGTTTTAACTTTATTAGAAAACTTAGATGGCTGGCCACTGAAGGTTTTTGCCATCTAAAAGTTCGTTTTTACCTTCATTCACTCAGTGATTCAATAAATAGTTATTAAGCCCTTGTTTCAAATTCTAGTCTAGGTCTTTGGGATACTTTAGTGACCCTAAGAGGCAAATATCTCCACCTTTGTTTCCTGTTCTAATTCAAAATCTAAACAAAAATCAATAATAAGTCAGTAAATTATGATAAAAGGTGAGAGAAGGTACCAGAGTCAGGCTGCAATTTAAATGGGCCAGTTGGAGATTTCATTGAAAAGGTAACATTTAACAGAGGAACCTGAGTAAACCATGCATACACTGAAAACAGACCAGGCAAGGAAAAAATCAGTAGAGAGACCCCAAGAAGGGAGACTGCCTGAAATGCTTGAAGAACAGCAAATTCAGTGTTTGAGATAAGGTCAGAGCGATGTGGCGGTCCAGGAACTGGCAAGGGTTCATCATCGGCCATTGGAATAGCTTTGGTTTTTTTTTGCGAAATACATGAAGAGGACCCGAGAGTTTTAGAGAGGGGAATGGCGTGGATTTGACTTATATTTTCAAAAGACCTCTGTGGGTTCCACTTCCAGTGTGACAGTGTAAGGAGCTCCATAAGCTCATTCCCCAGCAAAACGGCTGAAAACTATTTAAAACCAACCATTTAAACTATCCAGAAACGATGCTAAGAGCATAAGGCAAATGAAGAAACGCTTATTCAAGAAAATCTACTAAAACTCAGGAAAAACAACAATACTATGTGGTATCTGACTAAAAACTGTTCTCTCTCTCCTTCCCTCCCCCTTTTCAGTTCAGTGAGACTCAAACTTCACTCCAGGCTGGCGCTGCCAAGAACACAGGGTTACCACTCAGAGCGCCATCTTCCTAGGAGGGACAGGACATTAGCATTTCTCATCCTGCCCAAAGCTACCTGACGCTGAAGCTAAAGTTCCACATTAAGTGCAGCCGATAGATGGAGGCTCCCCTCTTCCACCCAACTGCCACTCATGGGAAAGAGGACCTATGTTGCTGCTGCATGTTGAAAATACTACGACCCAGACTGCCCTCCAACCAGCTACTTCATAAAGCTGGGGTCCTGCACCAGGAAAGGCAAGACAAGACTTGAGGTTACTGTATACCCCTCCAATGAGTGCTCAGTTACTAAACTGGGAGTGTCACACGGAGAAAAAAGTGCACCACTGCCCCCCCTACTCAATGCCAGAGCTTAGCCAGAGATTTTAACAGGAAGGTAAAGCAAGTCTTAAAACAGATAGCTCTGAATCTCTTCCCAAAAAACTGACTTCATTTGTAATGGTGTCTGAAGTCCAAACCTAAGCACAATCTCAAAACCATGAAGGCTGTAGTGAAAGACAACTGGGAGGAGAGTCAGACACAGGCTGAACTGTAAACCAGCTACTTTGCAGGAAAGAATAAGGAGAATCAGGTTCTTAACTGCTGGGATGAACCCTCCTGGGGTCAGAACAAATTTCAAGCTCTGACCTCAAGAACTATGCCTTCAAGTGAGCTCAATTTTTTTTTCAATCAGGCTGAGAAGCAATTTATGTCCTAGGGCATTGTTGAGCAGTCAGCGGGCAATTTGTGGAGTTTAACATCTGGGTGTGGTCAATGAAAGAGACAGTGGAAGAGGGCCCTGCCCAAAACACTGTCATCCCAGGATGCATGTGGACATACCCAAATCTGCACGCCCCAGGAACACCAACAGACGCTTAACACTGCAAGAGGGAAACAGACTTCACTAAATTAATCCACCCAGTCACTAAACAAATAAGCAAATAACAATAACAAACCCTGGGAAGGGAAGGAGGAGACTAGTACCCAGAGTTGCTATAATATTATATAAAATGTCCAGTTTCCAACCAGAAATTACAACTGTGCAAAGAAACAAGAAAGTATAACCCATACGCCAGGAAAAAAACAGGCAACAGAAACTGCATGTGAGAGCCACCAGATGTTGGATTTAACAGACAAAGACTTCAAAGGAGCCATTTTAAGTATGTTCAAAAAACTAAAGGAAACCATAATTAAAGAAGTAATATATAATGACAATGTCACATCAAATAGAGAATTTCAATAAAGAGATAGATGCTATTTTTTTTAATGGAAATTCTGGAGTTAGAAGTACAATGACTGAAATAAAAAAGTCACTAGAGGGGCTCAAAGCCTGTACATGTAGACTGGCAGAAGAATGAATTGGTGAAAGAGAAGATAGATCAATAGAGATTAAGCAATCCAAAGAACAGAGAGGGGGAAAAAAATGAAGAAAAATGAACAGAGCTTCAGAGAAATGTAAAACACCATTAAGCATGTCAACATACACATCATGGGAATACTAGAAGGAGAGAAAAGGAAAAGAAGAAACATATTTGAAGAAACAATGGTATAAAAATGAAGAACTATAGCTACACAACAAAGATGAATCCCAGAAATACAGTATTGAACAAGGAAGCAAGAAGTAGAATATAACTGTGCTCATACAAATTTCAACAGATAAAAGAAAACTTTTAGAGATGCACATAAGGTGATTAAAAAGTCAGGACAGTGATTGCCTCTGGGTGAAAGGGAGAGGGTTATGAAGAGGTGAACAGGAAGACGTGTGTATGCTTGGCGGGGGGTGGTGTGTGTTCTGAAGTACTTGAAATATTCTATTTTTTTTATTCAAGTATAGTTGATTTACAGTGTTGTTAGTTTCTGCTGTACAGCAAAGTGATTCAGTTATACATATGTATACATTCTTTTTTATATTCTTTCCCATTATGGTTTATCACAGGGTATTGAATATAGTTCCCTGTGCTATACAGAAGGACCTTGTTGTTTATCCATTCTATATATAATAGTTTGCATCTGCTAATCCCAAACTCCCAATCCATCCCTCCCCTACTCCCCTTCCCCTTGGCAACCACAAGGCTGTTCTCTATGTCTGCAAGTCTATTTGTTTTGTAGATGGGCTCATTTGTGTCATATTTTAGATTCCACATACAAGTGATATCATATGGTATTTGTCTTTCTCTTTCTGACTTACTTCACTTAGTATGACAATCTCTAGCTGCATCCATGTTGCTGCAAATGGCATTATTTCATTCTTTGTTATGGCTGAGTATATTCCATTGTGTATATATATGTACCACACTTTCTTTATCCATTCATCTGTTGATGGACATTTAGGTTGTTTCCATGTCTTGGCTATTGTAAATAGTGCTGTTGTGAACATAGGGGGGTGCATGTATCTTTTTGAATTATAGTTTTGTCCAGATATATGCCCAGGAGTGGGACTGCTGGACCATATGGCAACTCTATTTTTAGCTTCTTGAGGAACCTCCATACTGTTTTCCATAGTGGCTGCACCAACTTACATTACTACCAACAGTGTAGGAGGATTCCCTTTCTCTAAACCCTCTCCAACACTTGTTGTTTGTAGACTTTTTAATGATGGCTATTCTGACCAGTGTGAGGTGGTCCCTCATTGTAGTTCTGATTTGCATTTCTCTAATAATTAGTGATGTTGAGGATCCTTTCATGTGCCTGTTGGTCATCTGTATGTCTTCTTTGGAAAAATGTCTATTTAGGTCTTGTGCCCATTTTTCAATTGGGTTGTTTTTTTGTTGTTTTTGAGATATGTGAGCTGTTTTTATATTTTGGAAATTAAGCCCTGTCAGTCGCATCATTTGCAAACATTTTCTCCCAGTCTGTAGGTTGTCTTTGTATTTGTTTATGTTATCCTTTGCTGTACAGAAGCTTGTAAGTTTGATTAGGTCCCATTTGTTTATTTTTGCTTTTGTTTCTATTGCCTTGGGAGACTGACCTAAGAAAACATTGGTATGATTTATGTCAGAGGATGTTTTGCCTACGTTTTCTTCTCAGATTTTTATGGTGTCATGCCTTATATTTAAGTCTTTAGGCCATTCTGAGTTTATTTTTGTGTATGGTGTGAGAGTGTGTTCTAACTTCATTGATTTACATGTGGCTGTCCAACTTTTCCAACACAACTTGTTGACGAGATTGTCCTTTTCCATTGGATATTCTTGCCTCCTCTGTCGAAGACTAATTGACCATAGGTGTGTGGGTTTATTCTGGGCTCTCTATTCTGTTCCACTGATCCATGTGTCTGTTTTTGTGTTAATACCACATTGTTTTGATTACTGTAGCTTTGTAGTATTGTCCAAAGTCTGGGAGGGTAATGCCTCCTGCTTTTGGGAATTCTGAGTCTTTTATGGCTGCATGAAAATTTTAGGATTATTTGTTCTAGTTCTGTGGAAAACATCATGGGTATTTTTGATAGGGATCACATTAAATTTGTAGATTGCTTTGGGTAGTATGGCCATTTTAACAATATTAATTCTTCCAATCCAAGAGCATGGGATTTGACTTTGCTCACCTTCTTTGACTCACCTTCAATGAAATATTCTATTTTAAATATTTATTTATTTATTTATTTATTTATTTATTTATGGCTGTATTGGGTCTTCGTTTCTGTGCGAGGGCTTTCTCTAGTTGTGGCAAGCGGGGGCCACTCTTCATTGCGGTGCGCGGGCCTCTCACTATCGTGGCCTCTCTTGTTGCGGAGCACAGGCTCCAGACGCGCAGGCTCAGTAATTGTGGCTCACGGGCCCAGTTGCTCCGCGGCACGTGGGATCCTCCCAGACCAGGGCTCGAACCCGTGTCCCCTGCATTGGCAGGCGGATTCTCAACCACTGCGCCACCAGGGAAGCCCCGAAATATTCTATTTTAGACCTGGGAAGTGGTTACAAAGATGTTTGCTATATAATTAAAGTCTACATGTTCTACATGTGCATGTTTTATGTTTCTGAATATACAGTTCTTACTTTTTTCAAAGTCTTAAAAGAAAAAGATAATAGCTGCAATTTTCCAAGAATGGTTAAAAATAACCCCCTGCCCCAGAAAGCACAACATAGCCAAGTGAGATCAATAAATCCACACCCAGACACAAGACAGTAAAACTGCAGAACACTAAAGGCAACAAGACTCTCAAAAGCAAACATTTAAAAAGCACCCTTCACCCAATTAAATGATAATTAGACTTTACAGCAGATTTCTCAATAGCAACAAGTGAAGCCAGAAGGGAAAGACAATATTCAAGATTCTGAGAGAAAATTACTGTCAATCTACAGTTGTGCTCCTTGAAAACAATAACCCTTAAGAATGAAAGTAAATGATAAAACAACATTTTTTGAGATAATCGAGCTTTTCACATGGACTGGTTATTAGAAGACATTAGTTAAATATGATAGTAGTATTGTGTTTATTTTGTTTAAAAGCTCTTCTACAGGAGATACATTCTAAAGTATTTACAGACTTCACGGTATGATATTTTAGCAGGAAAGGAGGCACAGAATGGGGAAGCGATGAAATTAGAATAGCAAAAGTCCGTAACTACGGAAACTGAGGGATGGAAATAATTGGGTTTCACCACACTATTTGGTCTACTTTCACATATGCTTAAAATTTTCCATGATAAAAATAACTGATTTTAAAATAAGGCTAAATTAAAATTAAAACAAATAAACAAAAATAGAGACAGTTTACCAGTAAGAGACATCCATTAAAGGAATTTGTGAAGATATTCTTCAGGAAGAAGGAAAATGATCTCAGAAGAACAGTCAGAGATTAAAGAAGATGGTGAGGAAAGAATATAGTAAAAATATATGTAAATTGAATCATATTTCTATAGAATATTCTATTTCTGTATAAAATAATATAACTTGTTGGATTTAACAAGGATAAAATAAAACATTAAACAACAATAACATGCCAGTTGAGAGAGGACTGATATAAGATAAACTGCTGTAAGATCCAACTTTAAGAGCAATACAAACAGTAAAATTTCAGGGATAACCACGTATTCTCTAAGATTTACTAATTGCACTTCCTTTTATCTTTTTTAGAGAAACCAGTGCACATTTTAATGAGGCACCATGTACAAATAGTTCCAGCACTGTTTGTAACAGCAAAAAAACTGGAAACCTAAATGTCCATCAAGGAATTCCCTGGCGGTCCAGTGGTTAGGACGCCGCGCTTCCACTGCAGGGGGCACGGGTTCGATCCCTTGTCAGGGAACTATCCCGCATGCCACAGTGAGGCCACATGCACAAAAGAAGTCCATCAATAGGAAATGGCAAATTTATGGCATATCAACAAAAAGAAATACTACAGCAATTTAAAACACTAAGGTAGATCTGTACATACAAACATAATGAATGAAAAAAGCTAACTGCAGGTACTATATGACAGTTTTTACATTAAAAAAGAAACCATATGTTTTCTTTATATACAAACATACAGATGGTCTTCAACTTATGATTGTTCAACTTGCAACTTTATCATGATGCAAAAGCGATGTGTGTTCGGAGAAGACAAAACGTACTTCGAATTCTGAATTCTGATCTTATCCCAGGCTAGCGATATGCAGTATAATACTCTCCTGTGATGCTGGGTAGCGGCAGTGAGCCGCAACTCCCAGTCAGCCACATGTCCCAGTTAGCCACACCATCAGAAGGGTAAACAACTGATACACTTGAACCATTCGGTACCCAGATAACCATTCTGTTTCTCGCTTTCAGTACAGTATTCAATAAATTACATGAGATATTCAACACTTTATTATAAAAAAGGTTTTGTTAGGTGTTTTTGCCCAACTGTATGCTAATGTAAGTGTTCTGAGCACATTTAAGGTAGGCTAGGCTATGCTATAATGTTCGGCATGTTAGGTGTACTAAATGCACTTTTGACTGACAAGATTTTCAATTTACTGGAATATAATCCCATAATAAGTCGAGGAAAATATATAATTTTATATGCAAAATCACAGAAAAAAATTAAACACAAGGTGGTAATAGTGGCTACACCTATGAAACAATGGGATGAAAATGGGATGGATTGGAAACTTGAGCCTTGTCTATGATTTTTGTAAAGACAGGCTATATTTATGCATTTCTCTATAACAGCAAATTAATTTTAAAAAATAACTTTAAGGACATTAAACTTTGACTTCTTTCCGTTTAAAGACTGTGTCTATTGTGTTCAACACTGTACCACGGGCAAATGTATAGCAAATAATAGGTTCCCACAACTGGGAGAGGTGGAGGGAGATATGGAAGAGTGACTCAAAAGAAATATACCAAAGTAGCAGACTTTTATCACTTAGTAGAGCAGTTATAAGTAGCTTCTTTTCTTCCTTTTATTTTCTTCTATTTCCCAATTTTTAGAAAATAAACATTTATATTTACAACGGGAAAAGCTATTTTAAATTAGTTAAAAACTAGGTACAATTGACAAATAAAAAGAAACAAAGTGATGAGATGAAAAAACTTTTTAATGTATAATTAGAGAATTAGCATTAATGTGTTTCCTATTAACTTAATGCTCTCTCAGAAGGCTAGGAGTATAAAAAATTAAAGGCCTAATGAAGGTCTTATTAATAAGATAAAATCAAATCTGTATAAAATCAAAGCAGAGACTAATTAATGTGCCAATTAGTTCTCTGCCATACTTGGGCAGGTTGTCAACAGAAGTAGTTGCCTACATCAATGTATTTTCACTTCAGGACAAAGAACAGATTTATTTGGGGGAAGGTGCCTGGTAGAAGTGCATGCCTATTTTATAGAGTTTATAAGAACTGACCCAGAGACTATCTGAAACAAATGCATCCAGGTACCAAAAGCTTAAAACCCTCCAAGTCACTCTGGACCTATTAAATTAGTTCTTTTAGAGAGGCTTCTGTATATCAATTTACAATACACCAGTAGTAACAGATAAGATAGAAAAAAATTAACCCAAGGAGAAATACTAAACTGAAGTGCAAGGGCCAGTATCATCCTCCCAGAATTAAAATAATAATAATAATAATAATGTTTATTAGCATGGTTAAGTGTGACCTTTTCTTTACCCAAATCTAGATTCTACCATCTCCTCAATTCTGATCCCAGATCACACGGTGCCAATCAAATGCTCCTCTTCCACCATGAGATCATTTCCAATTCAACCATCCCTAAGTTCTTTTATCCTGCCAGCACTTCGGTGTTCCCACTTCATGTCAAGCACCGACTAATAAGGAAGTACATCCTTTCAATTTTTTGTCTGGGTGAGACATAGAAGGGTACAGTAGACAAGAAAGATATGAGATAATCTGGTTTAAAAGTGCCTTTTAAATGGAAAAATGAATTGTAAACATTAATGCTAAACAAATACAGGAATCAAGCTTATATATGAATACTCCCGGAATTGTCAGTATTATGTATTTGATTTCTAGATATATTACCATGCACCCCACCCAGGATAAAATTAAAAGATTAATAATAAGGGTATTTAAGGAGCCTAAGATACAGAAATAATAGCTAATAATTCTCCTTTAAAAAGAAGACAAAAATTAATGTTTCAATTTGTTTTCTTCCTCCCTTATCTCGACGTGTGTCTTGCTTCTATTTTGACGCAGTAAAATCCAGAATGGTAAGTTTTACACTATAAAGCCAAGTAAAATTAGCACACAGTTCAGAATCCTCTGTACATGTACAACTAGTTCATTCCTACTTCAAACAGAAAATGTTAAGCAAACTGTATTTCTGGAGAAAGTCTCAAAGAGAATGTGTGTGTTGGACTGTTTTAAATAATAAAACATTTTATAAACAATAAAGGACCATTGTTACACGACATTAGATCCAATACAATAGTAAAACACACATCATTACCCCCCAAGAAAAGAATTATGTAAAAAAAAAAAAAAAAAAAGTGGCTTCAAATCTGCATAGAAATAGAAACTCATTCAACCAACTCAAAGGCTGTGTTTCCAATGTGCTTGTTTTAGTAATCTTTAAATTGCACATATAAGGGAATTTGCTGGCGGTCCAGTGGTTAGGACGCTTTCACTGCTGGGGCCTGGGTACGATCCCTGGTTGGGGAACTAAGATCTCGCAAGCCGCACAGCACGGCCAAAAAATAAAATATAATTAATTAATTAATTTGCACATATAAGTATACTCTATACACATACTTTAAAAGTTAATGATCGACTACAAGTGAAGCAATTTAGAAAGAATGTTATACTCATTTTTTGCAGCCAAAATGGTCTATTTAAATAATTATACATCTCAGATGGTTTCATGGAATTTAAACCTATAGGTTAAAAAAAATGACTAAAATGTATGTGCATGTAAATTCTGAGACAAAGGATACACTGTTTACTTAATTGTGGAATGGAAAACATATTAACTCATCCATACCATTGCTATCTTAGAAACTAAAAGCCCCATTAAAAAATGTAACACTAAAAGAGAAGAGGTGCTAAACCAGGGGTCAGCAAATATTTTTTGTCAAAGGCTAAATGCTAAATATTTTATGCTTTGTGAGCCATACAAACTTGCAATTACTCAACTCTGATGCTGAAATGCAAAGGTGGTTACAGACAATACCTAAATAAATGAGTGTGACTGTGTTCCAATAAAACTTTATTTATGGACACTAAAATCTGAATTTCATTTAATTTTCCCATATCACAAAATACTCTTCTTTTATTTTTTCAACCCCCTGAAAATTTAAAAACCATTCCCTTAGACCTTACAAAAATAAGCAGCATGGACCCCTGCTCTAAACTAACATGGAAACCTCACAAATTTGAACATGAGTCTTAAGTCTTGGACTGCTTTCAAATCTATTTCTCTCAACCTTCTCCCTGAGGAAATCTTTTTAGTATTTTATTAGGCAAATGATTTCCCTCCACTCTAAGCATTTACTTTTACACGTCCTGCTGAGTTGGCCCTAGCATGCTGTGAGAAAGAAACTACTAGCCTTATTTTTAAGATATTACAAATTCTTTCTGCATCTTCATACTCTTAACTATAAAATTTCACAAACTTGAAATAATTCAGGGACACAGCCTTGTTTTTCCAATTAGACAAAATTCAGGGAATAAATACAGTAACTGAGAAATACTGACATGAAATACTTACCTACCACATGACAACTACAATGAAACCAAGATCATTCTCAATAATACATGTTGAAGCATTAAGTAAAACTGTCCCTAGTGATGTTAACCAACACTTACTAAACATTTACAAAATGTTCCTGATGTTGAGGGCCCCAGTAAACTTCTAAAAACTCATACTATCTGTATATAAAAATACAAAAAGTGAGAAAATTATCTAGAAATTTAGAATTGGGTGCAGTTTCATATTTCATAGAAGGAAGAAATTCTGTTGGGGGTGCAAAAAGGAGTAATAATGAAAATAAAATATGAATACCGAAAAATGCAAGAGCAAAGAAAGTAAAGGTATGGGGCTTCCCTGGTGGCGCAGTGGTTGAGAATCTGCCTGCTAATGCAGGGGACACCGGTTCGAGCCCTGGTCTGGGAAGATCCCACATGCCGCGGAGCAACTAGGCCCGTGAGCCACAACTACTGAGCCTGCACGTCTGGAGCCTGTGCTCCGCAACAAGAGAGGCCGCGACAGTGAGAGGCCTGTGCACCGTGATGAAGAGTGGCCCCCACCTGCTGCAACTAGAGAAAGCCCTCGCACAGAAACGAAGACCCAACACAGCCAAAAATAAATAAATAAATTAATTAATTAATTAAAAAAAAAAAAAAAAGAAAGTAAAGGTATGGAAGTGAGATAAAAAAATTATTAGAGTCTAAGTTATGTTTTAACAAGAAAGGAGAATAGCCAAAGGTAGACTACTGAGTTTAGCATCACAAAGGAAGCAGCTGGGTTTTATTAAAGAGAAGAGAAAACAGTTTATATGAATAACAGTGGTGAGGGATGCAAGGAGAAAGAGGGAATAAAAAAGCAAATAATCAAAATAGAACATTAAAATTAAGTCACCATTTAGTTACAATCCAGCTCCAATCATTTTTGCAATAGAGTTGTAGTCATTATATAGAAGTATGCAACCATTATCGTCCAATTATTGTAAAAATCACAGTATACCTATTAAGGGGAAAGTTTAAGAATCAAGCTGGTAATACAAATAATATGCATGCATAATAAACTGCTGTAGATAACTGTAAACTCCGTTACTACATTTATAACCTGTGAAAGGGTCAACTTTTGATAATGGCTAGAACTTCAGCACTTATCCACCAATTTGGGGGGACGAGGCAAATTACGGTAAACTGTTTGGAACACCTACAATGCTTCTAGAAGGTTTAACGCACAAAATAAGAATTGCTTTTAAAAAAGAAAATTCTGCTTTAAAGCAATAGAAATGTATAAGAATACATTAACCAAGCAGAAATCTACATCAAACTAAGAATCAGAGAAGAACTAGCTTGAAGCTTCTGAGTAGCAACCTAGACCACAACCTACTAGGTGAAAAAAAATTGCTCAAGTAGCAAAATTAGATTTATAAGATTATGTCTCCTAAACAAAGACTAATAAGCAAATTAACCTTACAGTAAGGAACAAGTATAAAGTGCTCTGTAGGTATAATTGAACAGAAGGATGAAGTTCGATAAAATGGGGAGGGAAGGAGAAAAGGAGAGGAAAAACAGACAAGAGGGAACTATATCATAAGCTTAGTATCAAAATCTGAGTAAACAAAACAACAGATCATTCTCATGAAAACATAAATACAAAAATCCTAAGTACAATATTAGCAAAACCAAATTCAACAATATTAAACTAAGTAGAGTTTTCCCAGCAGTGCAAGGACTTCATAATAGGGAATTATTTATCACCTCAAAAGGTCAAAACAAAAAAACTGTCCACCTCCAGAAATACTAAAAAGTCACTTAATAAAACCCACTATCTTGTCCTTATGAACTCTCTTAATAGGAATAAAAAGATTATTCTATAACGTGATAATGGATATCTACCCCAAGACATTCTAATGATGAAATGTTAAAGGGATTCTCACTAAAATCAGGAATAAGGTAGGATGCTGACTATCATTACTATTAACATTATTCCAGAAGTTGTAGTCAATATTATATAAAAATTTTAAATTAAGCAATATTATTATATGTAAAGAACAATTAAAAACAAAATGTAGAAGACTAACATGTATTACCAATATCATAATGAAATGGGAACATTATTACAGATACCATAAGAAGAAGTAAAAGCATAAAAGGAAATGCCTAGATTCTGTAAAAACACAAGTTTCTAAAACTGACCCAAGGGACTTCCCTGGCAGTCCAATGGTTAAGACCCCACGCTTCCACTGCAGGGGGCACAGGTTTGATCCCTGGTCAGGGAATGAAGATCCCACAAGCTGCGGGGCATGGCCAAAAAATAATAAATAAATAAATAAAACTGACCCGAGAGGAAATAGAAAATCTAGATTGTCCTCTAAAGGTTAATGTAATTTAATATATATTTTAAAACCTTCCCAGATGGCTTCATGGGTGAATCCTCAAAATATTTTAAAAATAAGTAATACCAAACTTAGACAAACTCTTTTAGAGAAGAGTGGAATAGGAAACACTTCCCAAGGCATTTTATGAGGCAGCACACTGTTATCATAACCTGACAAAAACATGACAAGAAAAGAAAATTACTGAACAAGAATCTTCATGAACATAGACCAAAAAAATTTCTTTAAAACTTAACAAACAAAATATACCAAATATATTAAAGGAAATATATCATAACTGTGATTATCCCAGGGATGCAAAATTAATTTAACGTTCAAAAATTAGTCAGTGGATAAGTGTACAAACTGCCAAGGAGAGTATACCAGGATGCCAGTGACACTGAAGAATAGAATATAATGTCAAGCAGACCAGGTGTGAAGATTGGCCTGCACAACCCACGGCCTCAGTGAGCAAGTTCATGTGAAGATGAAGTTGCTTGATGAACACGGAATCAGAATAAAGCTGCCTGGATATAAACCTTGAATTATCAGTGGGCTCTAATGACCCATTACATTCATCCTCATTTATTCATTCATATGTATATTTAAAATGTCTTATAAAGTATAAGACAAAAAGGTATTTAAAAACTACAAACAATACTTGTGAAATAAACATTACGAGTTCACACACACACCAAAAAAAGTCAGTGGAATTCACCACATTAACCAAATAAAAAAGAATCATGATCACCTCAAAAGATGTAGAAAAGTAAGAAAATTTAACATCTATTCATGATAAAAATTCTCAGCAAATTGGAAATAAAAGGAAACTTCCTCGGGGCTTCCCTGGTGGCGCAGTGGTTGAGAATCTGCCTGCTAATGCAGGGGACACGGGTTCGAGCCCTGGTCTGGGAAGATCCCACATGCCACGGAGCAGCTGGGCCCGTGAGCCACAACTACTGAGCCTGCGCGTCTGGAGCCTGTGCTCCGCAACGGGAGGGGCCGCAATAGTGAGAGGCCCGCGCACCGCGATGAAGAGCGGTCCCTGCACCGCGATGAAGAGCGGTCCCTGCACCGCGATGAAGAGTGGCCCCCACTTGCCACAACTAGAGAAAGCCCTCGCACGAACCGAAGACCCAACACAGCCAAAAATAAAGAAATAAATAAATAAAGTAGCTATAAAAATTAAAAAAAAAAAAGAAGAACAAAAAGACCTAATTCTAAAAAAAAAAAAAAAAAAAAAAGGATAGAGTATCTATAAAAAGCCTACAGCTAACACCATACCTAATGGTGAAACACTGAACACTTTCCCTGAAGTCAAAAACAAGTCAAGACAGTCTGCTCTCAACTTACCTATTCAAACATTTTACTAGACGTCCTAGCCAGTACAGCAAGACAAGAAAAGTAAATAAACAAATATTGTTAAACTAAAACCAGTCTTTATTTGCAAATGATGTAACTTCATACGTAGACGATCCAAAGGAATAGAAAAATTACTTGAACTACTAAGTGAATTTAGCAAGACCGCTGGATACAAAAGGAATACACAAACATCTATTGTATTTCTAAATACCAGTAACATACAATAGAGACAGAAAGTAAAACCACAACACCACTTATAATAGAATTAAATAAAACATTACTTAGGAAAAATATACCAAGAGATGTGAAAGACATCTACATTAAATCACAAAATACTTCAGAGAGAAATGAAAAAAGACCTCAATAAACGGAGAGATACACAATGTTTATGAATTGGAAGACATGATATTTTTAAGATATCAACTGTCCTCAAATTAATGTATATATTCAATGCAATCCAAATCAAAATCCAAATGGACTTTTTAAAAACAGAAATTGGCAAGCTGATTCTAAAATTTACATGGAAATGTAAAGGAAAAATACCCAAGCAATCTTGAAGAAGAACAAAGTTGGAGAACTTACACAACCTGATTTCAAAACTCAGTGTGAAGTTACAGTAAGTAAAAACAGTGCTGGCATTCGTGATAATTAATTTTTGGACAGACACCAATAAAATTCAATGGAGAAAGATAGGTGTTTTCCATATATGATATTGAAGAAACTGAATATCAATGTGGGAAAAAAGTGAACCTCTACCTAACATCATATACATAATTAATTTCAGGTGGATCACAAATTTAAATTTGAGTGCCAAGCTGTTGATATATATTGCTGACAAAAGACTCGTATCTCAACTGTATGAAAAATCCCTACAAAAAATAAAGGAACAAATAATTCAATTAAAAAGTAAATAAGAATATACATAAAGCTTTTAGAGGAATATTTAGGAGAATATCTTCATGACTTTGGGGCAGGGGAAAGATTTCTCAGCACACAAAAGGCAATAAACATAAAATTTTTAATTGATAAAAGACTTCATCAAAATTAAATCCTTCTGCACATCAAAAGATGCCAATAATGAAGTGAAAAGGCAAGCTAATATTGCAAGAATACATTCACAACACATCTAACAAAGAATCCATATCCAAAATACATAAAGAACTCCTACAAATCAATAACAAAAGACAATACAATTTACACAAATGGTCAATAAGCACTTAATATGTTCAACACCACTGGTCATCAGAGAAAAGCAAATTAAAACTACATTGAGACATCACTACACAATCACCAGAATAGCTATAATCAATTCCAAGTGTTAGTGAGGACATGAAGCAACTAGAACTGCCTATTTTGGGCTTCCCTGGTGTCGCAGTGGTTAAGAATCCGCCTGCCAATGCAGGGGACACAGGTTCGAGCCCTGGTCCGGGAAGATCCCACGTGCCGCAGAGCAACTAAGCCCGTGCACCACAACTATTGAGCCTGCGCTCTAGAGCCTGTGAGCCACAACTACTGAGCCCAAGTGCCACAACTACTGAAGCCCGCGCGCCTAGAGCCCGTGCTCTGCAACAAGAGAAGCCCGCGCACCACAACGAAGAGTAGCCCCTGCTCACCGCAACTAGAGAAAAGCCCGTGTGCAGCAAAGACCCAACACAGCCAAAAAGTTTTTTAAATTAATTAATTAATTTTTAAAAAAACTGCCATATTTTGGTTAGAGCGTAAAATGGGACAACTATTTCTGGAAACTAGCAGTTTTTAATAAAGTTAAACACACACCTACCCTATAACCCAGAAAATCCTCTCCTAGGTATATATTCAAGTGAAATGAGTGCACATGCCTACAAAAAGATTTGTACAAGAATGTTCATAGCAGCATTATTCATAATAGCTTCCCCTCCCTCCTCCACGAAAAAAGGAAATGATTCAAATGTCCATCAAGAGAAGAGTGGATAAACTGTGCTATATTCATACAATGGAATACTACTTCACAACAGAAAAGATACTACTAATACAAATAACTACTTTGATAAATCTCAAAAATATTATGTCGAGAGCAAGAAGCCAAGCACAAAGGAGTACAAGGTTTCATTACAGAAAGTCTGAGAATAGGCAAAGCTAATCAAAAGTCAGAATGCTTGCTTCTTAGTGGGAACAGTGATACTGACTGGAAAGAGGCAAAAGTGAACTATCTAAAGTGACTGTAAATGTTCCATATCTTGATCTGGGTGTCGGAGACAAGTGTGCATACATATGTAAAAGGTCAAATGTTTACTTTTATATAAACTGTCCCTCAATTATGTACTCTGCAAAGGAAAAGAAGAAAAGGGAGGTGAAGGAAAGAAGTGCCATTTTAATCTAAATTTCAAGGTCTAAATCAAAATTTTATCTCTGAAAGGGACACCAACAAATCTTTTGTGGAAGGGAGTGTTCTCTATGATACACAGTCCCTCAAACTGTTAGGAATATATCTCAAAATTGTATTATTTTCTTTGAATAGCCCATTGAAATGCCATTATTACATGTTCAGCCTACTGACTGTCCAAGGATAATATATTAAGAGGATTTTGACAGCAGATCTATTTTCTTTCATTTGTCCAAAGACTTCTAAGTTTCAACAGAGTATCCATACTTCTAATACTATGTTACATATTAATATATTCTCTCTCTTTGTGACTTAAAACTCTATTCAAGTTTAATTTTTTTCTATACCAAAAAGTCAATTATTTAATTTCACTATAAAATAATTAGCAATTACAAAACTGCAACAATTCAAAAAAAAATGTGTAAGTCACTCACAATCCAATATTCTAGTATATAAAGTTTTCTGTACCTACACACCTCAAGTACATATTATAAATGTTTGTGTGTTTTGCAAGGGGGAGGATCATGCTGCACACTGTTCTGGAATCTAGCCCCCTGCTTAATGCAATTCATATCTTCCCTTGCATAAGTCATGGGTGATGTCACTCAATGTGTAATATTTTTCTACACAGATGTCCGGTAATTTATTTAATCAGTCCCATCACTAAAAATTTGTTTCCAATTTTTTATTACTGTGAACAATATTGTAACAAACAGTCCATCTGTGTTGATTTTCTTCATTTCTATTATTTTTACTGTAAATCTGAATGGCTTAAAATGGTTCTTTATGACCACTTAGAGCCTTCTCTATGATTCTGTTCAGCTATCGACAATTGTTTTCTTCAAAGGCCAGATAGTAAATATTTTAGGCATCGAGGGCCACGTACAATCTTTATTGCATATTCTTTTTTTGTTTTGTTTTGTTTTTACAAACTTTTAAAAATGTTAAAAACCATTCTTAGCTCATGGACCTTACAAAAACAGTCCGTGGACAGGATTTGGTCTGCAGGCCACAGTTTGTTCACAGATGAACAATTTTAAAGGTGCTTATCAGAATCAGTGGTTTTGCTAATGTTCATAACTCTTCAACTACTTTTATCAAATATTCAGAAGACACTCTTTGAAAGGCTACTGCCAACAAACGCTGTACTCCCAGCTGTGGCTACATGATGATTCACAGCTGTAAGAATAAACGTCGTCCCCTAGCTGTGCCCATCTCATTCCAGAGTGTGTCCTCGCTTTACCTATAAAATCTTTACAAAAAACAGGTGGAAGAAACACAGTAAAGAGAACATTAAAAAGTAAGTTGTTTACCAGTGACCTTTCAAAGAATTAAAAGAATATCTGCCTTATGAGTATATTCACTTTATATTTTATGTTCCTTTGTAAAAAAAAAAAAATTACTAAGCAAACAATGTTTGAAGAAGGATAAAAGGAGTTTTTTAAAAAAGAAAACATAGAAGATAGACTTTACAGGTGTAGGCTGGAAAACTAATGGAAAGAGAATTCAATACGTTTATAATACTGCCAGCTTTGGTTAAGTCGGGGATGCTTCTAAAAATCTGGTTTTGGTTCCTTTGGTTTCTAGTGACTGGGCTGGAACATCAGAACCAGTATGGAAAGTTACAAAACATAATTAACCTACTCCAGTTTGACCCTATCTCCCTAGGTCCAACCTCCCTATAATAGGTCTACTTTACAGTCTTGCTATCTGCACTCAAAGAGAGGAAGGAAAAGGGAGAGAAGGAAAAAAGATGGAATAATAAAAGATTGGATAATTATCAACCACATATCACTAAGACAAAGACTTAAGACTCTTTCTCACAGGAAATTTCACTCTTTCCCAAACTACTTTCGGCCGTTATAGGTTCTGGCAGATTTTCTTACCAATTAAAGAAACAAACATGCAAATATTGAGCTCATTCTCTATTTCAATTAAACTCAAGGTTAGAAAGGGTCAGAAAATAAGGTATATAAAGCAGGAGATCTAGGTTACAGTTCTGATTCTTACAATAACTAGTTTTGGGAAACTGATCAAGTTATTGACTTTCTAGGGGCCTGAGGCTTCTTTGTCTGTATTATAAAGGGATTGTATTAGATAAATCACTGAGGTCTCTACTGGTTCTAAAAATTCTAAAATTGCAAAGTGATTAAACCTCCTACAATTAAGCACAAAGTATTTTAAGGGGATTATATAATGGCCAACAATAGGAATAAAATAAAATGTTAGTTAGGAAACATTTAATGATAATCCAGCATTTTGTGATTCTAAAATTCAAAATTGTCACCATTCTCAAGAAAATTGTAAGATTTATTTAATAAAGCCCAATGTTTTGATATTTAATGTTAATAAATGGCTCTTAATTTTAGTGTTAAATAGCTAGAAAAATCTAAAAAGTTACTGTATAAAAAAAGTTTTTCCTATACAAACACAGTTTTCCTAATTTAGACTGGAGGAGAGTCTGAATTAGCAGAGTACTTCTTTGTATACACACTGTATCTAATACATTAGATTGCTATTGATGGCATAAATTACCAAAGATGATATGGAAGACAGCTTGGCTACTAAAGCAGACTCTTAGATAAGTCTGGCTTATTTTCTAGGCTGCTGCTCTCTAGTTTTAGTAAATTAATTTTAAATAAAAGGATAGGACTTGGTTACATAAACCAAGAGTGTTGTATCATATATGTAATAAAACCAGATGAGAAAGTGCAGAAAGCTTCCTAAAACTCACTTAAAGGAAACTATAATTTTAAATATTATTTCTTTTAAGTGTGTACATTTGTGTGTATGTATAAAATCTCAGAAGTATAAATGCCAAACTGACCAGAGGAGTTAGCTATCTAAGTGATCTGGATGGGCAGAGGGCAGTGGGGTTCAATTAAGACTTTGCTTTATTTTCACAGTTTGAATTTTTCTAAAACTTCATAGCTTGTGTGACTAAAGATAAATTTTTTAATTTTTAAGAACAAAGTTTTTCAGAAAAATACACTTGAAAAAAGTTATATTACTACAATCAATGATCACTGGTTGGGGCAGGTTTACATGCTATATTTAAATGTCTAGAAAAAAGATAAATGACAAGAAATAAATTCACATTTTAAAAAAAGAACTTTATATAGACTAGATATTTAGACCAAATTCTTACTCCTCTCTAAAATACATTTCCATTTCTAGGAGTGAGCATTTTTAGCAGTGTTTACTTTATCTTTCACCATCTGTGAATTTTCCAGGGAACTGAAGTTCATCACTTTTACAGCAGCAAATCCTATGTACCTACTATGTGTCAGATACAGTGCTAGGCACTGAAGAAGATAATGATGATGTTGATAATCATAATGAAGTTGTTGTTGCTTGGGGAGAAAAATTAATGACTAATAAATTTATTATATACTCAATGACCTTTACTCTATTTACACAGGCAAATTTCAGGTTCTTCCAGATTTAAAAATAAATCAGCTATGTTCTAAACATAGCTGTGCAAACTACTGTGCAATTCTGTCTACTCCATGCTGCCATGACTTTCCCCATCATCACTATGAGTCAACCTTTTTTAGTTAACAGTCTGTGATGTAAAGATGTAAACTTTCCAGAAAATCTGAATGTCTGAGGAAAATAAAGGGTGGAGTGGTAAGGATGAAGTCAAGAGCAAAAAGAAAGTATAAATGCTGGTACTTTAACTGATTTATGCTGCACACATTTTTTTCTTCATCTCCTTTACAGATTTTAAAGTCACTTATTGGCTTGGAAAAATAAAATGGTTACAGATTACTTGATATGTACATTAAGATTATATTTTGGATATTTAATTTGTAGACTGAAAGCAAAGAAATAATATATTTTCCCAATTCTCAAGCAAACCAGAAAGAACTCTACTAGAAATTTTCCTTCAAATTTTACATATCTATTCCTTCCCTGAAGTTTTATAATAACCACTGGTATATTTTCTACTTTCTCCTTAAAGCAAATCAGTATGGAGTTCACTGTATATCACAATCACTTAAAACCCCATGCCTTACTCCGAATATCACACCTTTAACCTTCCTTTTTAAAAAAACTACCTTATACCCAGGGAAGGGCAGAGAGAAAGAAATGAGGACACAGGACCAAGACCAGAGTGATTCCAACCTTGCAGAGACTGCAGTGGAGGAAGGGATGCATATAAAGACCATGAAGATACTCGAGAGAGAGGTAGGAGAAAAAAGGGCATAGTTACAGTAGAGACTGAGAAAAGTGAACAAGTTTGAGAAATATTCTGGCAGGAGGATAGACTAGATGTTAGAGAAAGGAAGAGAAAGAGGTTTTAAGAATGACTCTCAATATGACTCTCAGAGATGCCCAAGAACATACATTCATTCATTAAAATATTTACTGAGCATCTGATATACATAATGCACTTTCCTAAGCATGGGGGTCACTTGAATAACCCTATCTGGAGTTCAGTGATATGAGGGCTATTGAAATATAAATTTTTAATTCAGACACATATTTAATATTTAAGGTTTTGATGATACTACCTGGGTTTTCTCGTATATGTGACTCAAAATATTCTCCTTGTGTTTAAGCCAGTTTGGGTCAAGTTTTTATGTCATTTGTAATAAAAGAGTCCTCTTCACAAGATCTTCCTTCTTTAGCCTCACCTTTAATCCACTCTTCAAAGAGCACTCAGAGTAAAATTATACACTTGATAATTTTACTCTCTCCTCTTAAACCCTTCCATGGCTTTATACTGTACTTGGGATAAATCTTCTTTAATATGACCTTGAAGGTCATTCATGGTATATAGCCTTTTAAGGTGTCTCTCACTTCCATTCCCCTCTAAACACTGGCCTTGGGAAAACAGTTTTTAATCAGACACTTACCATATAACTTAGCAATTCCAATTCTAGATATTTACCCAAGAAAAAATGAAAACACATGTCCATAAGAGCTTATACATGAATGTTCATAAACAGCTTTATTCACAGTAGCCAAACTGAAAACAACCCAAATGTCCACCAACATATGAATGGATAAACAAACTGTGGTATATTTATTCAATGGAATACTACAATACTACTCAGCAGTAAAAAGGAACTGCTGATAGATATGACATGGACAATCTCAGAAGCATTATGCTAAGTACAAGAAGCCAGTCACAAAATTATTCCACTTATGTAAAGTTCCATTAATAGCCAAAACTAAGCTCTGGTAACAGAATCAGAACAGAGATTGATTCTGCGGGACAGATACTGAGTAGTAAGGGGCATAGGGATTTCTGGGGTGATTGGGATGTTATAGATCTTTTTTTTCCCCCTAAATTTATTTATTTATTTATTTTTGGCTGCGTTCGGCCTTTGTTGCTGCGCGCGGGCTTTCTCTAGTTGTGGTGAGCGGGGGCTACTCTTCGTTGCGGTGAGCGGGCTTCTCCTTGCAGTGGCTTCTCGTTGTGGAGCAGGGGCTCTAGGTGCCTGGGCTTCAGTAGTTGTGGCACGAGGGTTCAGTAGTTGTGTCTCGCGGGCTCTAGAGCGCAGGCTCAGTAGTTGTGGCTCACGGGCTTAGTTGCTCCGTGGCATGTGGGATCTTCCTGGACCAGGGCTCGAACCCGTGTCCCCTGCATTGGCAGGCGGATTCTTAATCAGTGCGCCACCAGGGAAGTCCCAGAATGTTACAGATCTTGATAGAGGTGTAAGCTAGACAGGTGCATGCATTTGTCAAAACTTATATATTTCACTGCATGTAAATTATACCTCAAATTACTTAAATATCATTTTTTTAAAAAAAGCCATAAACAAAATCTCTACTTATCAGCTCTCCATGCCTGCAGGATCCTTACAGTTAAGCCTCCACTATTAGAATTTGGTTCCACTATTCAGCTGGTGGTAAAGACTCCTAGCAGAGCAAAGTAGGGGACGGCGGGGGGCGGGGGGTAGGGGTTGAGGGGAGGAAGAGAGGGAAGTCTTTTAGCTCTCCCCTAGAAGTCTGAATCCTGAAATATTCAAGACAATTATCCTAAATTACAAGTAAACCATTGGTCTGTGGACTGGAATAGAGACAGGGGATTCTAGTTGATAAAAAGTCGCTATGCATGCAAAACCAGAGACCACTCAAACTACTGGAAAAACTTGATATTTTAAAGAAACTTTTCTATTATAAGTGACTTTATAAGACACCTATCTTATAAAACTTGAGATTCCTCAAAAAAAAATTATTAAACTATAGAATATTTTGCAATTATGAATTATTATGAGAGTAGTGACACAAGCCTAGAAGCTGCACCTTCACAACTGGTACTAAAATTGTAAATAAGTTAAGTACTTATGAAAAAATCACGTTAAGACTAATTTTAAAGAGATCTGATAAAATTATGTTTGGGGAAGCAAAATCATCAAGAGATAAGCAAAGTTAAAGGTAGAAAATAGCCGTGAAAGTGAATTATTGATTATCCTTTTCCTTCTCTTTATTCAGCTCCTATGTACACAATGACTTGTATTACTCATAACTGTCTTACGTTATATATGTGAATCTTGTAATTCAGCTAGCCTACATGCCAGTGCCTTGAAGGCAGTGTCCCTACACCTAGCTCAGAGCTGGAAGGCACACTTAGTAGCCCAATGAGATCTTGTTACATAGTATATTAAAGGTTTGTCACTACAAGTAAGTGATGGCAGAAAGCATCTAATAGCACTTAAGCAACCCTTTCAAACTAGCTCTAAAGATAATGATTGGCTCCACAAGACATTAAACAGAGGGAAAAAAAAAGAAACTTAAGTATGCACCTCACAAATTATAAGAAATTCTAAACATCAGTTAAAAATAAATCTTTTAAAAGATGCAATTGTAATTTCTTATCTTGCTAATATTAAAAAAAGTGATTAACCTGCCTTAGAATCAGGTTTTAATAAAATTGTTGGATGGCTTGGAGGATGAATAAGAGTCTTAAAAGTATCATAAATGGGAAAGTAAATAAAAATATTCACTTAACCTATTTAAGTATTCCTTATTTTCTAACAACTGAACTAGTGATGTGCTGAATTTAAAAGATTATTTCTAAGTTTCTCTTAAATTACTTATAGTTTTAAAAACTACATTCAAAAACAATAAAAGTGGGGCTACACTAATTTTCTTGTTAAATAAAAAAGAATAAACAAGAAAAGCTATTAAAACATGACAAAAATAGTTTTTTATTCACTTCCTTGCAAATTGTATTATGGCATTACTAACTTGGCAAAGCAACAAACAGTTATTTTTTAATTGACTGAACCAAGCAGACACACAGACAGATTTAAGCACAGTGATTGTCAAACTCCTGGATAAAAGAAGCATATTATTCTATTCTGAGCCTAGAGGGACATAAGACAAAAGAACTCCTCTGTTCCAAGAGTACAACAGTACTCTTCATGACTTTCATTCCAGGGACACTCTCTTTCATTATGCTAATAACCAATCTTAACTTTTAAAGCTGTTTTGATTCAAAACAATAATGTAGTGAATGAAGGCTGCATAACTCTAGTTAGGAGTTAACATTTTCCCAAGCCGCTTCTAATTTGTTGTTCCTATTGAATTTCTACACAAAGCAAATGAAAATATAACTCCACAAGACCATTTTATTCCTAGTTAATATTTTCAAATAATGATAACTAATTCTAAAGAAAATACATTGAAATTGAGGTGTTTATACACTGCTGATGGAATTATAAATCGATTCAATCCTTTTGAAAATAGGATTGAATACAATGCAAACACAATGCAAAAGCCTTATATAATGATGTCCTCTGCTCCAGTATTTTCATGTCTGGAAACACAGCTTAGGCAAAAAATTTAGCTAAAAGAAATGTAAGCTGTTTCGACCTTGCCTAGCACTCGAGAGTC
Source organism: Balaenoptera acutorostrata (assembly GCF_949987535.1). Taxonomy (NCBI): domain Eukaryota; kingdom Metazoa; phylum Chordata; class Mammalia; order Artiodactyla; family Balaenopteridae; genus Balaenoptera; species Balaenoptera acutorostrata. The sequence goes on along the minus strand of NC_080070.1, from coordinate 18,449,309 downwards.
CAGTTAATATAATTTTGCAGTCAATTTAAACCAGCTGAAGTCTGGTTTCAGTCAGTGTGAAGATCAGTATTTCCAAGATCGAAACTGTCTTGCACTACTCCAAAGGCTTTATCTTTGTGGTAGATTAACCAATAGCAACTACGGAACAAAACTTTATCAAAGATATGAATAAGTCACATGCAAACAGAATTCTACATTTTAAAATCTTATCATTGGAACAGGAAGCCTCTAAGATAAAAGGTCAAAATCATGTCCAATGCTTTTAGTGAAGAAGAGCTGAAATAACAAAAGAACTGAAAGAATTCTGAGACTCAGTGAACATCACAGAGTTAGCAGTCCTATAGTATCAAACAGAAGTTGCTTACAACTTTTTCATTGATTAGCTAGGAAATACAGCATCAGCTTTTTGCCCAATTCATAAAGAACATTAATGACAGAGTTAATAAACAAAATTAAGCAGACCATGACAAAAACTGCACATGGTAAAACATCCTACTAAAAACTGATGGGTCAACTCTTCTTGACAAAATTTCAGTGTACAATATGTAGGAAAAGTGAATTTGGTAGAAGCAACTTCAAATGAAAACTAACAAATACCAAAGCTATAATCCTCAAAATTAAGAATAAAAATCTAATCAATAAATTGTATGTTCATTCTAAAGTGTAAAAGGAAAAGAATAAATCCCAGTAAAAATAATTTGAGTAAAAAAAAAAACCTAGAGAAAGAAAGTTAAACAAATTTTAATGTCACTATGTAAGAAACTGGCCAATAAATTTAAATGATTTAATATAGTTTTCCACAGAAAATAATCTAATTAAAATTCATTCATGTTGGTGTGACTGATTGAAATGCTTGCATTTGCAGTATCCTTGGGAGGATCAGTATGTCTACTGGGTCAAAATGATACTCAATTAAAAAGGTACACTCTTGATGAATTGGGCGATTGGGATTGACATGTATACACTGATGTGTATAAAACTGATGACTAATAAGAACCTGCTGTATTAAAAAAAAAAAAAAAAGGGTACACTCTAACATCAAAAACTGAGAAATACCCAGATGTCCAATGGGCAAAAAGTTTTCCTACCCAGGGAGGCTCTGTCTTCTTCAACCCACTAGGGAGCTTTAAGAGTGACATACATGCAACCATGAGGAAGACATTATGCACCCAACCCACCAAGATCAGCCATCAACCCAGGAAATCAATGTGGTAACATACACAACCACACTGCCTTCCCATCAGAAACATAATGGAATATTATGTTTAATATTGGCTCTTGTAAGTTTATTTTACATCCCCATCTTATTTCAGAAAGTATGGTAAAGAGTATACGACAGTTAGGAACACTAATGGTGCAGTAAATAAACTAATACAAATATATATATATATATATATATAAAATAAAAAGATTGAAAGGAAACACAGTAAAACAAAATTTTTAACAAGCATCAGCTTTGGGAGACTTTTCTTCTACATGTCATTTTCACATTTTCTACAGTGAATATATGCCATAAATGTTTAATTTTACTTTTACTAGTTAGTAAAATTGATCAAAATTAAAACACAATAAGGGTACCTATTAACTTTGTTTCCACCTTTTGGGGCCCTAGTGGCAACCACTGTAAATAATTCTTACGTATTCTTCCAGATATATTCAATGTATATATAAGCATATACTCATATGCATCTCCTTTTTAAACTGAAAATGAAAAGGACTGTATGCATTGTTCTGAACCTTCTCCTTTTCACTTAACGTACACTAGAAATTCTTCTATCTTAATACATATATCTCTACTTCTTTCCTTTCCATGGCTACAACATATTCCATCATATAGGTGCACACATAATTTAACAAGCCCTATTGACATTAATTTCAGTAGTTTCAGTCTTTTGGTATTACAATACTGCAATACACACCCTTGAACATATGTTCCAGCATGTTAGTATATCAGAAACCAACCAATTCTCCAAAATTCAGTCTGCTGAATAATAAATTCACTGAAATTGCCAAATTTATATATTCATCTCAATGATCTGAACAAATCAGACACATGACCCTGATTATATTTTATATTAATATATACCATATTGGTTGACTAATACATTGTTATAATATATGTATTTATAGTATAATCTGTATGTATAAATTATTTTTAATTTAATAGATATATCTGTACTTACAGTTATCTATATGTAAAAATATTTATATTTATTAATATGGTAATAAATATAGATATCTCATACTTATTTATAAATATTTCTATAAGTATCTTATGTGTATTAATAAACAGATTTGTTAGTTTTGTATTTCTAGTCAATAAATTTACTAATCTGTCTTTCGTGGCAAGATTTAGGCCACTTTTTTCAAGTTCTTTCACAATCTTGTTTGAATGAAATATTTCATTATTCCAGTCTTTAGGTAATTTTATTAATATTCCCCAAGGCCTCAATGAAGACATTCTTAATTTTTATAGCGATTAATAACCAAAATATTAGCATTTCTTACTGATGTGGTTGTTCTAGATATTTTTCAGCACACATCTATGGTAAATACATGTAAGATTTACAGTGAAATAATAATTACCGATTGTGAAATGTTTTTCTGAATATTAAATATATTCATAAAAATCAACCAACCTATGACCCTTAGCTTCCAATATTCCTTAAAATGAGGGGGGGAAAATTGTAAACCAAATCCCATCAAAAATCTTCAAAAGCTATTAAAATCATTCCATCCAATATAAATAACTGTAAATTTTAGTCAAATACATAAAAAAAACCAAGCCTGGTAGATGCCTTTTGAAACTGACAAAAGAATCCTAAAAATATCAAAATGCTAGAAAAAAAACATAAAATAACTTTTCAAAGGACTGGAAAGAAATCAGAGTAAACTGAAAAATTCTCCTATGAGATAATGCTATTTTGTCTATACTCATTAGAAAAATATTTTTCTGAATACATAGATACAAAGAATTGGTGTATGTGACAAATCAGCCTTGTAGATTAACTGACCTAGAGCCAGTATATTTGCAGAACACATTCCTAGAAGTGAAATTGCTAGATCAAGAATGGTATGTGCAATTTTTAATTTTGATGAACACTGGCAAAATGTCCTTTAAAAAGTTGCACCGGTACTTCCCTGGTGGCGCAGTGGTTAAGAATCTGCCTGTCGGGGCTTCCCTGGTGGCGCAGTGGTTGAGAATCTGCCTGCTAATGCAGGGGACACGGGTTCGAGCCCTGGTCTGGGAAGATCCCGCATGCCACGGAACGGCTGGGCCCGTGAGCCACAGCTACTGAGCCTGCGCGTCTGGAGCCTGTGCCCCGCAACGGGAGGGGCCGCGATAGTGAAAGGCCCGCGCACCGCGATGAAGAGCGGTCCCCGCACCGCAATGAAGAGTGGCCCCCGCTTGCCGCAACTGGAGAAAGCCCTCGCACGAACCGAAGACCCAACACAGCCAAAAATAAAATAAATAAATAAATAAAGTAGCTTAAAAAAAAAAAAAAAAAAAAAAAAAAAGAAAATGACTTATCTGAGGAATTTTCTCTAGGACTAAAATCCTAGATTTAAAAAAAAAAAAAAAAAAAAAAAAAAAAAAAAAGAATCTGCCTGTCAATGCAGGGGACATGGATGGGTTCGAGCCTTGGTCCGGGAAGATCCCAAATGCCGCGGACCAACTAAGTTCATGCACCACAACTACTGAGCCTGCGCTCTAGAGCCCGCAAGCCATAACTACTGAGCCCACATGCCACAACTACGGAAGCCCATGCGCCTAGAGCCTGTGTTCCGCAACAAGAGAAGCCATCGCAATGAGAAGCCTGTGCACCGCATCAAAGAGTAGCCCCAGCTCGCTGCAACTAGAGACAGACTGCCGGCATCAATGAAGACCCAATGCAGCCAAAAATAAATGTGTGTGTGTGTGTGTGTGTGTGTGTGTGTGTGTGTATAAAAGTTGCACCAATCTATATTCTCACTAAAGTCTATTAGAACCAAACATTTTAATCCTTACCAATCTAAAATGTAAATACTGGAATTGTTATTTTTAATTTGCATTTTTAAAAATTTGGGTGAGAGTGTATGTATTTTATAATGGGAAAAGTACTTTAATTAAATTATGAAGAAATATAAAACATATATATAATAAACATTTAAAGTATACAACAGGGACTTCCCTGGTGGCGCAGTGGTTAAGAATCTGCCTGCCAATGCAGCGGACACGGGTTCGAGCCCTGGTCCGGGAAGATCCCACATGCCGTGGAGCAACTAAGCCCGTTCGCCACAACTACTGAAGCCCACGTGCCCTAGAGGCCGTGCTCTGCAACAAGAGAAGCCACTGCAATGAGAAGCCCGCGCACTGCAACAAAGAGTAGACCCTGCTCGCCGCAACTAGAGAAAGCCCCGTGCAGCAACGGAGACCCAACGCAGCCAAAAGTTAAAATAAATAAATAAATAAAGTATACAACAATATAAAAACAAGTTCACATATTAATAAAATATCAAGATAACATGCAAAAATAATGAAAATGCTGTTTATTTTAGGATTTTGTAATTATAAAAGTTTTTTTCCATTTGTTCAAGATTTTCTCCAGTGTTACTTATTATGCTGATTTTCCATTAACAAAAAGTTCTAGTAGCCTGAGACTAAAGAATAATCACAGTTTTTTATGCCACCCAGGCTTTTTATTTCCTGTCAATGGTCCACCCAGTTTTCAGTTGCCCAGTGCCAAAACTTGATCATAATCTTCAATTTAGCAGTCTCCATTCTCTAAACCCTGGTCATTAAATCCTACTGATTGTATTCCTTTAATAAGACTCTCTTATATGCCCTTTGGTCGCCATTTCAACTGGATAACTAATATAGGATCTACATGAAATCTCTCTCCTCTGGAATCCAATTCGCACACAGTTCTGTCTGATTAACTTCCCTTCAGACCAGTGCTTATTAAACTTGATCATGCATACAAATCACTTGAATATCTTATTAAAAATGTAGATTCTGGGACTTCCCTGGTGGTCTAGTGGTTGGGACTCTGTGCTCCCAATGCAGGGGGCCCGGGTTTGATCCCTGTTCAGAGAACTAGATCCCGCATGCCGCAACTAAGGATCCCGCACGCTGCAACTAAGACCCTGCACAGCCAAAATAAATATTTTTTAAAAAAATGTAGATTCTGATTCTGTAGGTCTGAGGTGAGGTATTAAAATTTGCTTTTCTAACAAGCTCTCAAGTTATGCCAATGCTTTATACTCCATTCTTCAAGTCACTCTTCAGAATGAGAACCTTTAAATCTGCTACTGCCTCCTGCTCAAATTGAAGCTCTTTCTTGTATTTGGAACCCTCCCTCTACTTGTTAGTAGAGTTGACCCTTGATCAACATGGGTTTGAACTGGGGATCCACTTATACATGGATTTTTTTCCAATAAATACTACAGTACACAATCTGCAGTTGGTTGAATCCTCGGATTTGGAACTGGGGATATGAAGGGCCAACTGTAAAGTTAGGCACCACAAACCCCCAAGTTGTTCAATGGTCAACTACTGAATAACCCCACTGCCTCACAGAATGTCCCCCTCACTCTCTCCCACAGGTCATCCTCATTTTTGTTCAGCAGTCCCCTTATATAATGTTCCCCAGTTTCACTTCAACTTCCTTTCCCACTCCATCTACCACTCATTGAAATACAGTTGGCCCTTGAACAACATGGGTTTGAATTGCACAGGTCCACTTATATGCAAATTTTTTCAACAGTAAATGCTACAGTACTACATGATCTGCTGTTGGTTGAATCCACAAATGCAAAACCTCAGATAAAGAGAAATCTCAGAAATGGAAGAACCGCATATATTGAGGGTCAACTGTAAATTATACACAGATTTTCTTTTTTTTAATTTTCTTTATATGTGGATTTTTGACTGCATGGAGGTCAGTGTCCCTAACCGTCACATTGTTCAAAGGTCAATCGTATTATTTTTTTCACAAGACCACACAAATTAATCCTGCCCACATTCTTTAATTACTCCTTTTCTGAATTTCTATAGTACTTCTCCATTAAGCAGCTGGTGTCTGCTGTCTTATACTATTAGAAACATTGCAGAGGTGTTCATCTTATGCCCCATGAAGTGCCTTGAGAACACAAATTTTCCTCCCATTTAATGCAGAGCAATATGTCTAGCACATAATTCCTATTCAGTCTAAGTTTATCCAGAGAATCATACTTTGTGGTTGCCTTTTTAAAGAATAATAAAAACACACACCATATTTCACCTTGGAGTAGTAACATTTCAAGGTCAATTTGCCACTAGTGTAAGCACAAATTACATTGCCAACATAAAAACTAGTGACTATTTAGAACAAAGGATATTAAATTTTGTTTAAAACTACAGAAAACATCAAATGAGACATGGACATAAAAATAAAGAATTTATGAGAAATAAAAAATTATAAAGGGAGAAAATAAGAATAAATGTTAATGATGCTATACAAACCAATAATAAGGAACATGAACCAAACAGAATGGATGGGGCAGGGAGTAAGAAGAGAGTTGCATAGGGAGAGGTAGGTGGTATTCCAGTAAGACTATGTAGAGTCAAAAATAAGTAGGAGGGGACTTCCCTGGTGGCACAGTGGTTAAGAATCCACCTGCCAATGCAGGGGACACAGGTTCAATCCCTGGTCCGGGACAATCCCACATGCCGCAGAGCAACTAAGTCCGTGCACCACAACTACTGAGCCTGCGCTCTAGATCCCATGAGCCACAACTACTGAAGCCTGCGCTCCACAACTACTGAAGCCCATGCACCGCAACAAGAGAAGCCACTGCAATGAGAAGCCCATGCACCACAACGAAGAGTAGCCCGCACTCGCCACAACGAAGACCCAACACAGCACCACCCCCCCAAAAATAAATAAATAAATTTATTTTAAAAAAAAAGAAGTAGGAGAACATATATTCTTTTCAAGGACCCACAGAACATTCATCTAGACAAATAATATCCTGGGCCATAAAACTTCAACAAATTTCAAAGAACTGATATCATACAGATTATGTTCTGTGACCATAATGGAATCCAACTGGAATTCAATAAATCTCCATACACCTGGAAATTTAACAAAGATACTACTGAATAATCCATGAGCCAAAGAGGAAGACTCAAAGAAAATTTTAAAAATACACAGAGCTAAGTGAAAATGAAAATACAACATATCAAAATGTGTGAAACGCAGCTAAAGCAGTGCCCAGAGGAAAATATATAGCGCTAAATGCTTACACTAGGGAAAAAGGCTGTAAGTCGATAATCTTAGTTCCTATTGCAATAAACTACAAAAAGAAGAGGAAATAAACTCAAAGCAAGCAGAAGGAAGAAAATAAAGAGCAGAGATCAATAAGATTGAAAACAGAAGATAAATTGATAAACCTCTAGCAAGACTAGCAAAGACAAAAAGAGGAAAGACTGGAATCACATCAGAAGGAAACAGGGGATCACTACAGATCTCTCAGCCACTAAAAGGACAATAAAGAAACACTGAGAACAATTACATACTCATAAATTCAACAACTTAGAAAAATTCTTAAAAAACCATACATCATGTGGGGAATATAATAAACAACCATGTAAATATCTTTGTATGGTGACATATCATAACTAGACATCATGGTGATCATTTTGAAATGTATAGAAATATACAATCACTATGTTGTATAAAAGGAACTAAAGTAGTATTGTAAGTCAGTTATACTTCAAAAACAAACAAATTCATAAAAAAAGAGATGAGATTTGTGGTTACTAGAGGCAAGGGGTTGGGGGGAGGGTAAATTGGATGAAGGTGGTCAAAAGATACAAATTTCCAGTTTTAAGGTAAATAAGTACTAGGGTTGTAAGGTACAACATGATGAATAAAATTAATACTGCTGTATGTTATATATGAAAGTCGTTAAGAGAGTAAATCCTAACAGTTCTCATCAAAGGGAAAAAATTTTTTCTATTTCTTTAATTTTGTATCTACATGAGATGATGGATGTTCACTAAATTTATTGTGATAATCATTTCATGATGTAAGTGAAATTATGCTGTACACCTTAACCTTACACAGTGCTATATGTCAATTATATCTCAATAAAACGGAAAGAAAAAAGATAAAAACAAACAATTTTTTAAAAAACCACACATCACCAAAACTCAATACAGATGAAACAGATAATCTGAATAGTCCTTTAAGCATTAAAAAAAAAAAAAATTGAATCCATAGCTCAGAAGCTCAGGAAAAAGAAATCCCCTGGCCCAGATGGCTTCACTGGAGAATCTTACCAAAACTTTAAAGAATTAGTTCTATTTTTATACCGTCTTCCAGAAAAGAGGAGGAACACTTCCCAACTCATTTTATGAGGCCAATATTACTCTGGCATTAAAACCACAGTACCAAAAAACATAAACACTTCAGACCACTATTTCTCATGAACTTAGATGCAAAAATCCTAAACAATATGTTAGCAAATAAAATCCAGAAACGTATAAAAAGACTACTGGGATTTATTCTAGGTGCAAGGCTGGTTCAACATTTGAAAATCAATCACTGTAATCCACAAGATAAAAGGGCTAAAGAAGAAAAATTATATGATCATATCAACTGAGAGAAAAGCATTTAACCAAATTCAAAATAAAAATTCTCAGTAAACTAGGAATAGAGGAGAACTTCCTCAACTTGGTAAAGAATATATATTAAAAAACCCATAGCTAACATCACAACTTAATAGTTTCCATGCTTCCCCCATAGTTAACATCAAAACTTAACGGTGAAAATTATGTATTTCCCCCATAAGCTCAAGTTCAAGGCAAGAATGGCTGTTCTCACCAATCTCTTTCAACATAGTTAATGGAATCTCCAGCTAGCAAATAAGGTTAAGAAAAAGAAATGAAAGGCAAACAGATTGGAACAGAAGAAAAAAATATGTCCCTGTTTGCAGATGACATGACTTTCCACCTAGAAAATACCAAGGAACCTATCAAAAAAATGCCCTAGAACTAATAAGTGAGTTCTGCACGGTCAGAGGATACAAGATTAATACATAAAAATCAACCACATTTCTATATACTAATAATAAACATGTAAAAACCTAAATTACAAATACAATGCCATTTAAAATCACTCCAAAGAAAATGAAATACTTAGCTATAAATCTAACAAAATGTGCAAGGTCTGTATACTGAAAATTATAAAATGCTGATGAACAAAATCAAAGAAGACCTAAAGAACTGGAGACTTAGCATGTTACTGACTAGAAGACACAACATAGTAAAGAACAATACTCCATAATTGATATAGATGTAATGTAATTCTTAGCAAAGTCACAGAAAGATTTTTTATAGGTATAAATAAGCTTATTCTAAAATCTGTATGGAGACGAGATCCTACAAGACCTAAAGCAATTTTGAAAAATAGGAATTAAGGGGGAGGAATCGCTTTTCCTGATATTGAGGCTTACTATATAGCTACAGTAATCAAAACAGTGTGGTACTCGGGGTTGGGGGGCGGTGGTGGGATGACTTGGGAGATTGGGATTGACATATATACCCTAATATGTATAAAATAAATAACTAATAAGAACCTGCTGTATAAAAAAAATAAATTAAATTAAAACAAAACAGTGTGGTACTGATGGAGAGATAGACATATGGATGGATGGAACAGAACAGAAAACCCAGAAAAAAGTCCACACAAATATGCCCAACTAATTGTTGACAACAGTATGCAAGCAATTCAATAGAGGAAAGACAACCTTTCCAACAGAAGGTGCTAGGACAAATGGACTAAAAAGAAAAAAAAAATCCTCAACCTAAACCTCATACCTTATACAAAAAGTAGCTCAAAATGGATCATACACTTAAACATAAAATGTACAACTCTAAAACTTTTAGGAAAAAACTTAAGAGAAAATCTTCAAGACTTAGGACTAGGTAAAGAGTTCTTAGACTTGACACAAAAAGCACTATACATAAAACAAAGAACTAACATACTGGCCCCCATCAAAATTTAAAACTTTTGCTCTGTGAATAGCCCTATGAAGAAGATGAAAAGACAAGCTACAGACTGAGAAAAAATATTTGCAAACCACATACTTGACAAAGTACTTGTATCTAGAATATATAAAGAACTCTCACAACTCAAGGCCAAAAAAAACCTCAAATTAGAAAATGGGCAAAAGACGTCAATAGACATTTCACCAGAGAGGATTACAAATGACCAATAAGCACATGAAAAGATGTTCTACATCTTTAACCGTAAGGAAATCCAAATTAAAACTACAATGAGATATCATTACACATCTATCTGAATGACTACAATAAAAAACAGGGCTAACACACACCCACTTTGATTAGAACACAGAGAAACTGAATCACTCATACAATGCTTGCGGAAATGCAATATCATACAGCAACTCTAGAAGATAGTCCTACAGTTTCTTTTAAAACTAAATATGCATTTACTTGATGATCCATTAAGTGTGCTCTTCGGCATTTATCCCAGAGAAACGGAAACGTATATTAACGCAAAAATCCGTACACAAACGTTCATAACAACTCAATTAGTAAAAGCCAAAAACACTGAAAACCCAAACAAACTGTGATATATCCACACCATGAAATACTACTCAGCAATAAAAAAGTACAAACATTTGATATAAACAACACTGATGGATTCAGAACTTATTCTTATAGATCAACCCAAATCTAAGTCTGCACAGCCAACAGAAATCAGGCTTATCCTCAAAACTTAGGAGTAACCAAACAGGTAAATAGGGTATTCTAAGATCCAGAAAGTTGACAGGTAGCAAAATCTTTGTTTCAGTCTATCAAAATTATCCTTCCATTGAGCATCTAAGAATGTGAACTTTAGTGAGCTCACTTTTCTTCTTCTTTCCCACAATCCCTATTTTCTCTATTTCTCTATCTTTTCTCCCTAGGTATCTTTTATCTTTTCTCCCCTAATTGTCATTTTCAAACCTACTTTTTATCAATTCCAGTCATTAAAAAAAGGACCTAGAGACTGTCATACAGAGTGAAGTAAGTCAGAAAGAGAAAAACAAATATCATATATTAACGCATATATGTAGAATCTAGAAAAATGGTACAGATGAACCAGTTTGCAAGGCAGAAATAGAGACACAGATGTAGAGAACAAATGTATGGACATCAAGGGGGAAAAGCGGGGGGCGGGGTTTGTGGTGGTGGGATGAATTGGGAGATTGGGATTGACATATATGCACTAATATGTATAAAATAGATAACTAATAAGAACCTGCTGGGGCTTCCCTGGTGGTGCAGTGTAGTTAGGAATCTGCAAATGCAGCGGACACGGGTTCTATCCCTGGTGCAGGAAGATCCCACATGCCACAGAGCAACTAAGCCCGTGCGCCACAACTACTGAGTCTGCGCTCTAGAGCCTGCGAGCCACAACTACTGAGCCCACATGTCACAACTACTGAAGCCAGCGCTCCTAGAGCCCGTGCTCCGCCACAAGAGAAGCCACCGCGATGAGAAGCCTGCACACTGCAACGAAGAGTAGTCCACTCTCACCACAACTAGAGAAAGCCCACACATGGCAACAAAGACCCAATGCAGCCAAAAGTAAAATAAATAAAATAAATACATTTATATAAAAAAAAGAACCTGCTGTATAAAAAATAAAATTAAATTAAAAAAAAAATTCAAGCTTTTTGGCCCAAACTTTTTTCTTATACACTTTCTTCTGAATGTGCTTTTACGTAACTTTCAATACCTAGGTGCTGTGGACTCTCTGAGTAGGTGAAACTAATAAAATAGCTCTCCAGTAAATAAATTATTTTCAAATGCCTAACAAAGCCATTTTTATTAATACCTTGATGGTAACAACATATCATGGATTACTTTGAAATATATTTTGGAGCTCAGAAATCAAAATCTCCCTTTAAATAATCCACAGCTACCCAAATGAGTTATTCACTTAAAAACTACCCAGATCTGAGCTATACGCCACTTGGTTTTAAACACAGTTCAAGGCTTAACCCTAAAAAAAGGATTCATTGAACCCAGTATGAATCTTTTTTTCAACAGATCAAAAAAGGTAAGAGTAATAAAATCATAAGCTTAAGTCCTTAAAGAACTATAACATGGAGGGAAAAACAGTAGTAATGATGCTACGGTGCAAGTTTATGAAAGTTTAAAACCTGTAACAACAGACTAAGTCAGTGCAGGTATTTTTTGCTTGTTTATTTGTTTGTTGGGTTTTATGTTCAATCAGTCTTTCCTCACATGTGAAATTTTCAATCCATTTTCTTTTTTACCAGATACAAACTGCCTTTACTTTAAATTTTAAAATTTTACATTAGTATCAGAATGATTTGTAAAATACACTATTAGTAGTCCTAATATTATCTTAAGAAGTAAATAAAAGATCAACTTTTAAATTCCTCCAAAATTCTTCCAGGCAATATACAGAAAGAATCACTATGCCTATGTAGTACCATGAGAAGGGTATGACAAAAGTCAAAAGGTTGGAAAAAAAAATTTTTTAAAAAGACAACTCAGGGCTTGAGAAAGTGAATACGAAGAAGGATAACAACATAAAAGTATTAAACTTCAGGAAAAAAATCCTTTATAATACATAATACCAAAATCATTTTTAGTGAATACATAACAGATTATTAACTGAGTTAAAATAACTCAAAGTGTTAGGACAAAGAGAAAGGTAAGTATAAGACAGCATTGTCAAAGAGAAATATAATGCAAACCATACACAGAATTTTAAATTTTCTACCAGCCACATTAAGAAAAAGAACAAGTAATTAATTTTATTTAACCCAATATATCCAAAATATTATGAACTCCACATGTAATCGTTATTTTACAGAGTACACATCTTAATTCAGACTAGCTACATCTCAAGTGCTCAATAGCCAACATGTAGCTTGTGAGTACCATACTGAACAACACAAGTCTATGAAACAGCTTGAGAAAACAGGCATATATCTACCTTCAGACCAATCTCTTGGTACCAATCTATGGTACTATGCACCACAATATGAAAAGATCTGATATCAGTAGTAATCTATACACAATATCACAACTTGTAATATCATTGCTGATCCCAGTATAAGAGAACACTCTGAAAGGGAATCAAAAGAAAACTAATTAAAGAACATTTGCCTTCAGAGAACAGAAGTAAAGACATAAAGGAAATGAACTGTGAAGTTCTTTTTTCAACTAATCTCCAAGCTTCTTTATATGTTGCATTACAGTGTAACTCCTCTAGAAATCATTAGCATTATGACAAGTACATTCAGAGTACCCAAAAAACATATCTTTCATTTTCCCCACAATTTTACACATGATTTCTTCTTCACCTATTTGTACCAATTTCCCTTTTACTGTCACGTTCAGCATCATTCTGTTGGAAACTTTATGAACAAAAGTAAAACCAACTCACATCAGAGACTTAAGAATGGGTTATCAAGATATCTGAAAAGAGTTTAGAGTATAAAATACTAATTCAAATAGAGCCAAAAGTCTTAAGAAATACAATATATCCATCTGGAAGTAGGGAAAAACAGAAAGGGCGGGAGTAGAGGGTGGACACTAAATTTGGCAGGGGTTGGGGAGAAAGCAAGTATTGCTAAAGGAGGTTAGAGGTAGTAGTGAAATAACAACAGATCTCTATTTTTTTTTTTTTTTTGGCCACGCTATGTGGCATGTGGGATCTTAGTTCCCCAACCAGGGATCAAACCCGTGCCCCCTGCAATGGGAGCACGGAGAATTAACCACTGGACCACCAGGGAAGTCCTCACAGATCTCTATTTTAAAAGGGTGGTCCAGTCTTCTACTCAAAGCAACTTTCTGCAATAGCAACCAACTCATACCTTCTCTTTCCAATTTCCTCTGGGATATAGTTGTCAAGTCTTTCTGTGTATAGGGTGGAGGAGAGGAGGGTTAGTGAGGAGAAAAGAAGCAGGCCATGAGCCATCCCTGACAACTTCCCCATCCATAAAAATTGGCAAAATCAAAGACTGCATTAAATATGCCTTCAAGATTTAGTAAGATAAGATAGACTAGAATAATCTCTAATCTTATCAACTCATGAAATTTCTTAAACTCAGAGCAAATCTTGCCATCTCATTTATGTTTTCAAAGGATCATTCTGACAGCTGTTAGTTAACAGACTATAAAGAAAAGGGTAAAAGCAGGGAAGTTGGTTAAAAGGTTGTTGCAATTACCCAGCAAGAGATGATGATAGCTATGGAGATGGGAAAAACTGGTTGAATTCTGGGTATGTTTTAAAGGTAGAGCCAACAACTTCCTGATGAAATGAATGTGGGATGTGAGAACAAGAGAATCAAGAATGATTTTACCAAGGTTTCTATCCTGAGCAACTTGAAGCTGCCAACAACTAAGATGAGGAAGGCTTTGTGGGTGATGCAGGTATGAGAGGACAGACTTGGTGGGGAGAAGAGCAAGAATTCCATTTTGCATATGTTGAGTTTGAGATGTTTAATAATTATACAAACGGAGATAGTGAGTAGGCAACTGGGCATACAAATCTGGAGTTCAGGAGAGTGGTCTGGACTAGAGAAATAAATTTGAGTCTCATCTATATTTAGAAGTAATTCAAAGCCATGAAACTAGCAGAGATCACCAAGGGAGTGAGAGCAGATAAAGATAATCAAGGAGTGAGCCCTGCCTGGGATCTACCAAGAAAGACTAAGAAGGAGCAGCCAATGAGGTTTGAAGAAAACCAAAAGAATGTGGTATCCTAAAAGGCATGTGAAACAAGTGTATCAAAGAGGAAGAAGAAAATAACTTTGTCAAATGTAGACTGATCGCATAAGACAAAGAACTGACTACTAGATTTAATAATGTCATTGTTGGGAGACCTGAACAAAAAAATGTTAGTACAGTGGTAGGGGCAAAAGCCTGATTGGAATAGGCTTAAGAAAGAACATGAGAAAACAATTAGAACAAGCGCACTTAGACAATGTTTTAAGGGGTTCTATAGCAATGGAAATAGAGAAGAGCAAGGAATAGTGATCAAGAGAAGATATTTTTATGATGAGAAAAATAACAGTATGTCTGTACACTGATGGGAATGATCCAGAAGAGAAGGAAGAACTGAGGATGTACAGAGAGGGAGGAGAATTGCTAGAGTACTGTCTAAAGTAAATGAAAGGGGATGGGATCTAACGCATTAGTCAGAGGAACTGGGATTAGACAGAAGCAAAGACAATTCATCCATAGTAATAGAAGGCAGGCAATGTCTTATCAGTAGGTACACAGGTGGTGGAGTCTATAAATATTCTTCTGACTGCTTCTATTTTCTCAATGAAGTAGAAAGCAGGTCCATCAACTGAGAGTGAGTATGAGGACGGTTGGAAGTTTGAGGAGAAAGGCAAAGGTATAAACTAGGTCATCTAGGAGAGGGGAAACCAAATGGACTAAGGAAATAGACTATGATTTCCAGACAATATTAAGGGCTTTTCAGTAACTTTCAGTCTTTAGTCCCTGTCAGCTGCACAGGTGCAGACATGAAGAACTCAGAGAATCTGATTTAACTAGGGTTAAGGTTTCGCCAAGTAAGTATGAAGAAGCAAAAAAGGAGCAAGAGAGGTGAGGCCAATGAAAGAGAATGAATATAATGATTGATACCTAGGTAATGAATGTAATACACTAGGTAAGAAGGGAAGAAAGGAAATCAAGGGTGGCAAAGGACAGTGCAAAGGGAATACAAACTGGACTGGAGGTCCTAATGATAGTAAGCTTGTTGAGTTGGGAAGTATGTGGAAGGAGCTGAAAAGACAGACGGTGGTCAGAGAGGGGCTGCATGAACTGAAAGTCATGGTGGGGTGGGGGTTCATGTTATTGGTAATAACAAGGTGTAAGGTATGACCATGGGGACTTCCCTGGAGGGCCAGTGGTTAGGACTCTGTGCTACCATTGCAGGGGGCATGTGTTCGATCCCTGGTCGGGGAACTAGGATCCCACATGCTGTGTGGCGTGGCCAAAAAAAGAAAGATATGACCATGGAGTGGTGACTGAGATAGGGTTGAGAGCAAGATCATTAAAGAATTTTAGAACTTAAGAGGCCACAGTAATAGAAGCAACACAGATGGTATATGTTGAAATTACCAAGAATTTTAAAAGGGATAGTGTTATTAGCAAGAATGACAGTAAGCTAAGAGCTAAAAGTGAAGAAAAGATGAGTAACTCAGAATGCAAGAAATGCCAGCAAACATAAGGGTTTTTGAACAATATAACCAGGCTCACTTTTTGACTCCTATTCCATGGAAGAGATCAGAATGGGAAATGTAGTCTTAAATCTCAGTGCATGGACTCCCCACTGACCCCTGATGATAGTATACAAGAAAAAAATGAAAAACGTTATAGCCAACACGTACAAGGCAGTGTCTTCAGAAAAGTAGAAAGCAGAGGAAGTATACAGGAAAAAAAAACAAGGATACAAGAAATTTTGCTGATGATGGAGAGGAGTGAAAAGATAAGAAATATTCAGAAAATTGTGAGGATTCAAGTGTGAGACATGAACTGTCACCTGGGAGAATGGCAGTAACTGACATAAAAAGGGATAAAAGATATAATGAGATTAGTCCTGATGGACTTTAGGCAAGCAATAGTGTCTAGGCTGTGACTGCTAGAGGGAGGTATCAGAAGCTCCCTGTCAATGGAACACAAAAATCTGGGGAAGCACTGCCCTTTGTCTCAGTGCAAAGGGCTTTTCCTTCACCCCTAATGACGGCTTACAAGGAAACTGTAATGTACTTGTAAGGCTGTAGAGTTTTAAAAATTAATAATATAAAGAAGTTAGAACAGTTCCTAGATTCTAATAAGCACACAAATATAAGCTTTTATTAGCTAATCAAATATAAAATATAATTATTATAGGGAAAAAAAAGAGATGCATCTTACATTTTTTTCCCTCAGCTAAATGGGTATCCCACATGATTTCCAGGAAAACCAGTACCAAAATGGACTCAGAAAACCCATTTGAGAAGACAAAGTCTCTGAGAAGATCAACTTCTATGTAGTGTCCATCAATCTCAGAAAATTGGCTCTCCTCCAAAAATGTATCCCCCACCACCACCACTTAAACTGATTGCCCCATCAACCCCACTTCAATGGTAAAATAATTTACTCATGCAATGAGCATATACTGAGCACCTAATATGTACCAAGTGCTATTCCAAGAACCTGGGATACATCAAAGAACAAACATCCCCATCCTAGTAGATGGAGATCAACAACAAACAGTATATATAATGAGTAAGTGGATTATATGATATGTTTGGAGAGAAGTATTATAGGGAAAAAAAAGTTTTAAAATGCAAATATTAATATTAGGGGAGAGGGGCCTGGATGCTAACTGGAAATAAATAGGGCAGGCCTTAGTGAAAAGCACATCATGTGAACAAAGGTCTGAGAGAGTTGAGACAGCTATGTAGTAATTAGATAAGTGTTTTCCAGGCAGAGGGATAGTCAGAGCAAAGATTCTAAGGCTTTTCCATTTAGTTCTTACCACTACTTGGCAATAATTTTATTAATTTTTTTTTCTATTTCTTCTCTTCTATCGTCCAATCCTACTCTCTATGTTACTTCAGCAGTGGATGATAATAACAGCTAATATTTATCAAATATTTACTACATACCAAGCATTGTTGTAAGAGTTTTAAAAAGATTAAGTAATTTAACAGATCTATGAAATAACATAGATCTATGAACATAACAGATCTATGAAACAGATCTCCATCATTCACAAGGAAGAAACTGAGGCACAAAAGATTAAGCAACTTTCCTCAAGATTACAGAGTTAGCAAGTAGCAGAACCCTGAAGCAGCATGTGTAATAAGTCTTCTGTACTGTGAAACTTAAGAACATTCAGCACAAAGACTGCCTCAAGTTTTCTCATTTCTAATAAATAGAATCTCTCATATTACACATTCAATAACTGTGAAAGCTGCTATTATAATTTGTCTTCTTGCCACTTTTATAGTCATTACCTACTATTGAATAGTCTTTAGCTACAGTCTGTACTTACCATCTTTCTGAACTTCCCGCCAATCTGATTTACATTCTCAGTCTACTGAAATCGCTCTCATGTGATTAGTTACTGTCACACACAAGCCAAAGGGCTTTCTCTATTCTCATTTTGCTTGAATGTTGCATTGAACTATGTCAATTCCTTTTTTTCTTCCTGAAGTTGAAGTGGTATCATACTAGATCTTCCTATCCCTGTGACTTCTCTCTCCTAGAAAGTCTCTTCCTTTGTTTTCTGAGACAAACTTTTCCATCTTCCTTTTACCTCTAATTGTTCCTTTAATAATACCTTTTTCAGGGACTTCCCTGGTGGTCCAGTGGTTAAGAATCCGCCTTCCAATGCAGGGGACGTGGGTTCGACCCCTGGTAAGGAAACCAAGATCCCACATGCCATGGAGCAACTAAGCCTGAACACTCTGGAGCCTGTGCGCCGCAACTAGAGAGAAGCCCGCGTGCCGCAACAAAGACCCGACGCAGCCAAATAAATAAATAAATAAGTACCTTAAAAAAACAAACTGTTGGGCTTCCCTGGTGGCGCAGTGGTTGAGAATCCGCCTGCCATTGCAGGGGACACGGGTTCGAGCCCTGGTCTGGGAAGATCCCACATGCCGCGGATCAACTGGGCCCGTGAGCCACAATTACTGAGCCTGCGCGTCTGAAGCCTGTGCTCCGCAACAAGAGAGGCAGCGATAGTGAGAGGCCCGTGCACCGCGATGAAGAGTGGCCCCCCGCTTGCCACAACTAGAGAAGCCCTCACACAGAAACGAAGACCCAACACAGCCATAAATAAATTAATTAATTAAAAAAAAAAAAACTGTTTCACTTCTACCCCTTTAAAGGTAGGGATCCAAAAAGCTCACTTTCCTTTGTGCTTGTCTCTGTTAACTCAGTCCCCCTTAAGGTTTATTCATCCAATAAGTATTTATTGAGCACCTACTATCTACCAGGCACTATTTGGGTCACTTTGGATACATCAGTGAACAGAATAGACAAAAAAAAAAAAAAAAAATCCCCTTATCCACATAAAATCAAATAAGTCTATGCTACCAAGGACACTCAAAACCATCTTCCCCTAAATACTATTTTAAACACATCACTCCCCTGACTTAAAACAAACAAACTTGCAGTGATTGCAATGATTCCCCTCTTATCAACCACATCTAAATTTCTCTGCCTTAGTTCAAAACACTCCATAATTATTTTCTATCATACCTGTCCAGATTCATTTTCCATTACTCCTTGATTCAAAAGAATTCCAGGTAGGTCAGTCCTTTGATTACCCCCTAAAACACATTACCTGTGTTTCCAGCTGGTCAAATAACTACTGAAAACGTATGTCTACTACCCAGACATAAAAAAGTACACTGAATAAAAAGATAAGTCTTCAAAAATAGATTTTTAAAAAATTCTTTCAAATGTATAAAAACAGCAAACACGTATCCAGGGCTTACTATATGCCAAGTGCTATTCCATGCACTTTATATACATTAACTCATTTATTCCACACAACAATCTTAATAGCTGCATTCTACAAATGAGGAAGCTGAGGTCCAGACAGCATAAGGTAACTTGCCCTAGGTCTGACAAGAAGTGGTAGGAGTAAGATTCAGGCTCAGGCAGTCTGGTTCCATACTAAACTGCATGCTCCCAGCAGAAGCCATAAATAAAAATAGGGGGAATTGAAAGGGCTGGCAAGGAAATCTATAGGCCAATGAAAACTATGTTCAACTATAAAAAAAAATCATTTAAGCTAGCCCGTTACTCCAAGAGCAATATTTCCTTTAATATAACGTCATTTTAAAAATTACAGAATTCAGTAGTATATAATAAAAAGCACAACCTGTAAACACAAACACATCATATATTATTCAGAGTTCTCCAAAGCTGCTGAAAACATTTGCTAGGCATGACAAAAAAATAGAGGGCAACACACGACTAACAAATGTTCTTTTGTTAGCACAGCTATATTAAAGTATTTTACTCTAATACTTGTTTTCATTAGGATCAAACAGATTTGAATACAGTGCAGGGATGGTAACTACCTTAAAAAAGACTATTAGCTTTACTTTTTAGAAGCAAAATTCACATCTAGGACTAGGTCCAGGACAACAGAAAAGATTTTAGTAGAAGCAAGAAATTCCAAGAAAGTACCACGAAGCATCTAACATCAGTACCCTTCAACCTATCACCAACTGTATTGCTAAAGGACATTTTAAAAGATTTCTAAGTATTCATTTAGTAAATTCATGAAACTACTTTATAACTGATTACATAAAATTAAAAATGAAAGGAAGAGGTTCTTCTATAAAACAATCTTAGAATAACCTTACGCCAATACATGAGCAAAATGAGGAGTATCACACGTATTTTCTTCTCTTTCCCATTTCCCCCTTCCTTCTGGCAGATTAAAAACACAAAAATGGTCAGGTTTTGAGCTAGAGAGGTTAAAATGCACAAGCCTGGACAGGGATGCTAGTCTGACTTAGAAAAGGCTAAAGTCTGTAGCCTTCCCAACTAGAAGCCTAACTTAGAAAAGAAAACCTAAAGTATGTAGCCAAAGGCAGCAAAGGAGCCAGTGCCATCAATGCCTTAGGCAAAAATGCACCGTGGTCATTATTAGAGTTTGAAGTGTTTCACTGTATTTTCTGCCTCTCCTCCCTTTTCCTAGGTTTGCAATGTACCTGCCCTCCCAGCTACCCAAGACACCCCCAAAGCCACTCACACAAAAAAGGGCTCCCTCCCAAGAACTTCATGAATAAAACTATGCAAAATACTAATAATTTGAGATTAATTCAAGTTGTTAAAATCTGGGAGAGATTTTTGGAGCATGGAACCATTTTCTCCTCTCCCCTCCACCACCCACTGTGACACTTTTAAGCGGCTCCACACTCAAGGCATTAAATTAAAAGTTCTTGGGGAAAAGAATGGATTGGCAGCTACCACTGAAAATATTCTCAAATACTAAGGTTCTCCTATACTGCATATTTGATATTTACTTCCTTCCCACATACACTGGGTAGTAATGAGGAAGAAGCATAATCCTCCTCAAGATTCTCCTGCACAAAGGCGATAGCAATTCAATCTTAAATCCACAATTAAAATATTAAAGGCTCTGTTAAAACATACCCAAGGAGAAGGCAATAGCTTTCTATTCCAGTGACCATATTAGATAGTACGCATAACCCGCTAAATAAAGAAGGAAAAAAATGTCAAAAATAGTTCTGTCACATCACCAGGATTAAGGAGGTTTAGGATGGAGGGAACACCAATGAAAAACACGTATTTCCCAACAATGCACTATATTGCATCATTATCTTTATCCTTATTAATATTTCCCAAGTACCCGAAAGGTCCATGGCATTATTGTAGGTTATACCTTTTATAATAATAGGAAAGAAAATGATTGGTAAATTAAGGTAAATTTAATTTTGAAGCTGTAAGCACCTAAGCTTGAGATGTTTTCAGACTCAACTATGAGAATTCTTGAGATCCACATGCTAAATATTGTAGAAAGGGAATACATGTGATACTGAGGGAAGCAGGAAGAGAACAATGGCAATACAGTATTATTCATCTACTATTTACAAAGCCAGAAACAAGAAATCTACTTTTCCCCTGCTGCTTTAAGATAACAAATGAAATTATCCTTCACAAAACAAAGCAAGCATGCTATCCAAAAATACACAATAGATGAAGTAAGTTGGTTTAATGAAGAGTGAACAAACCAAAACAAAGAAAAGAATAACTTCAAGGGTCTGAGAACTTAAAAAAATTCTCAAATAAAATAAATATGGCTGTTGTTTAACCAGATCTGTTTTTAATAATACCTTTGCAAAACAAAGTATATCAAAATAAATCAAAGAATAAGCTTTAACTTAATAATGTCCCTACATTCTTCTTTGGCCTGCTGACCTATCCTTATCCATCCTTAAGGGAGGTTGGGGCTGACAATATTAGTGCCCTATTCATCAGAATTTTATGCCATTCCTTCTGTGTTAATCAGGTCATTATTAAACTTTAAAGCTATCCAGTAATATATACTGGTTACAAGCTGTTCAAATATACATTTCCTAATACTTCTTCTGAACTCTTACACACATAAGAAGCAGATGAGGCATCAATTTCCCTTTTACAAATGAAATATGTTCCATCTCATTATCATGTAATAAAGATTTTCTTTATTTTCCAAACTCCCAGTGAATACATATCTAAAATTATTTGAAAACACTGGTAGCTATTTTCTGCTGAATTTTCTTGAGATTGTTATTTGAGTAATCATGCATCACTTCCTTTTCAAAAGCTGGGCTTGCCTAACAAATTGCAGTTTACTATCAAAGACAAATAGACATTTCTTCAGTCCTCTATTCTCCAAAAGCTTGTTGTCATTTCTGGATATAAGGACTGAAGAGAAGATAGAATCAATTAGGTGCCAAATCATGTAGAATATCCACACCAACATCTCTCAGGTGGCCCCTTACCTCAGTGGGCTACTCATTAATTTTTCACACTCAACTCAACTGTCAACCCCAAAATATGCTGCACACTACTGAAGAAGGAATCTTTTTAAGAGTACTTTCATCTTGTCATCTCCTGCCCCCAACCAACTACTGGCTCCTTACCGTAGCTGATCAGATTCAACCTGACACTGAATATACCTTATAATCTAGCCCTACTCTAGCATACTAATTTCTCTGACACCATTCTCAGAAATTAACACCTTATTCTACTGAGATCAGACTCCTTACACCTCTCTCACATCATGCTGGTCCCCACCAAGTGTTTGCTCCTGCTTCCAAGCCCCACATGGAACGTATGGAATGTTCTCCTTCTGAAGATGATCTGCCTATGCAGACAGTACATATTCTTTATTCAGGTCCCACTTTCTCAAGGAAGCCCTGCTCCTAGATAACCCTATACTAACATAATGGACTCAGACCCATGTATCAAAGCGTTAGTTGTATAATGCTTTGGATAGTGCTAGTTATATTATTATGAAAGTATACCCAACAAGATAATAAACTCTTAGAAGAGGTTGGGCCATTTCCCAAGAAGTAGGTCTATAATAAGTACTTAAAGACTATTTGACAAATTGATTGAATAATCCTGATTTTTTTTTAAAAATCAAGGATATTATATGTCAAAAAGAGTTCTAGTACAAATGAAATAATTGTGATGACGAGGATTTGCTTCAAAATAATCCAGGTCAAAGAGTAGGGGGACAAGGAGTAAACTAAGTGGGGGCATAGGTAAACCCAGATTGACTATGAGCTGATGATCTTTGAAGTGACACACACATAGAGATTTGTGTCTACTTTGGTTTAAAATTTTTCACGTTAATAAGTCAATTTTTTTAACACTAATAATGTCTTTACTTCATTTTAAATGACAAAACGAAGGCATATCATAACACTTTTCTTTACCCAACAAATACCTAAGTCCCCATTTAAAGTATGAAAAAGAATTCTGGAAAGATCTAATTTGACAGGGAACTTGTATGAGCTAATTCTCAACTAAGAATTAATTTAAAAATTAAAGGAAAAAATCTAATCGAAATGGAGGGGATCTCCATCAAAAGAAAAATTAATCTTACTACCAAAAGCAATACTGCTTATATTTCAAATTTCCATTCAATTACAGCATTCACAAAAGGGTCCACCCAAACAATAGCTGAAAAATCACGAAACATTGTTAAAAAAAGAAAAAGCAAAATATGAAAGGCAGAAAATAAAAAGAAAAAAAGTTGCTACAATCAATGTTCAATAACCCGAATCAGCCAATGTTATTTCAAGAAATTCACTATCTGAAGACACCAATTGCCCTTAACAGGGATTGAATTAGTAGGTTCTTAAATAATCAGGAAAATTAGCACTTCCTCTTTATTCTGAGAACTGAAAAATATGCTTAAGAAATTTCAGATATCTGGCTTAATGACAACATATAGCTCCACCCCTTTGATATTTCAGTCTATAACTACTCTTCAAAATTCAACCATTATTTCCCTACATCATCGTTCACTAATTCCTTCTAAAAGCAGTGATACAAACATCTACTATCTTTAAATGCTGGCATTTTATTCTTCTAATTACACTGCTTCTTTGCCTTGACTTTTTTTCCCCCCAAACTGGTTTTAGGCATATATACAAACCAATCTGATTATTTTGATTTCCCCTTCTCCATATTTTCTCTAAATACTCAAGAGGGGAGGTTTTAGATACCATAACTAAATAACATATTTGATTGTGAACAGATATCCGACATATACAAATAGCAAGTTTTATCCCAATAGCAATACATCATCTGCCCATCACCCAATGCAATTAAAGTTTAAAACAGGACAACTCTCTTGTATAAACAGAGTTTAGAAAGAATGAAACCATCCTCACAAATAAACTCCTTAGGAGAAAAATAAACTCATACTCAAATTGCCTTGTACTTGCCCTATCTTTAAAGTTTCATTTTCCTAGCAAGTAAAAGTAATCATCTTCTTTTTAGTAGCATGTAATTTCTCTCTTCTAGTAAAAGAAAAACTGTTACGGGAAAGCTAATCTAAGGGGCCAAAATAGTATTGAAATTTTCTCTTCTATAAACTACTTTCTGATTAAAAAATAAAAGAATCATGCTACAAAAAAGAAATGTGACAAAACCCATTGGATTAATATTACTACACGTGAAAAAGTTGACATTTACTACACAATCTTTTCTAATAAAGGTCACATAAGTATCAGATTAAAAAGAATTCTGAAAAAAGTTTTTTCAGAAAACCACTAAATATAGGATTAACAGTCCCACTATCTTCTTTCATTGCATCACTAAATAAGTGAGTAAATTATGCCATCTTTATAATTTGTGTACTCTCAACTTTTGAGAAAAAAATATTACTCTCTTTAAAATATCAGTGGTATTGCCACATTTTATATAAGAATGGGCATTTGCAGATTTTTCCTAATATCTCTGAGGTAACACAAAATTTTTTAAATCTCAAAACGTGTTAACAAGTTTTATCCAATACATGCTATTCCAGTGGGATGAAAACCATTTACAAGTTCCACTTAGATTAAGAAATCCTTTGAGAAAAGTATGTAGTACATTCTAGTTACACTATTTCTAGAGCACTAAAAATCTCTATAACCTATTTCCCTACCGTTTTTCTTTAGAACTAACTGAGATGAATGTAACTTACTTCACAAAAAGTCAAGACAGTACTATACTTAATGACAGAAAGCTAAATGAATTTTCAGCAGAGGTTTAAGTTTTCACAAATTAAAACTTTCTATTTGGGGCTTCCCCAGTGGCACAGTGGTTGAGAATCTGCCTGCCAATGCAAGGGACACCGGTTCGAGCCCTGGTCTGGGAAGATCCCACATGCCGCGGAGCAACTAGGCCCGTGAGCCACAACTACTGAGCCTGCACGTCTGGAGCCTGTGCTCCGCAACAAGAGAGGCCGCGATAGTGAGAGGCCGGCGCACCGCGAAGAAGAGTGGCCCCCGCTCGCCGCAACTAGCGAAAGCCCTCGCACAGAAACGAAGACCCAACACAGCCAAAAATAATTAATTAATTAATTTTAAAAAAAACTTTCTATTTCACTTGAATGGTCTATAAAAATAATAACATTGGGTTTCCCTGGTGGCACAGTGGTTAAGAATCTGCCTGCCAATGCAGGGGACACGGGTTCGAGCCCTGGTCCGGCAAGATCCCATACGCTGGGGAACAACTAAGCCTGTGCGCCACAGCCACTGAGCCTGCGCTCTAGAGCCTGTGAGCCGCAACTACTGAAGCCCATGTGCCTGGAGCCCGTGCTTCACGACAAGAGAAGCCACCGCAACGAGAGGCCCGTGCACCGCAACGAAGAGTAGCCCCCGCTCGCCTCAACTAGAGAAAGCCTGCATGCAGCAACAGAGACCCAATGCAGCCTAAATAAATAAATAAACAAACAAATAAATAACTTAAAAAAAATTTTTTTTTAAATTATAATAACATTGAGTTGAAATAGATTAAATCAAGTGCTATCTGCAGGCACCAGAAAGAAAAAGAAACTTTTTTTTAATGAAGAGTGTAGCTTACCTTAAAGCAGAAGTAGCGAAGGAGAGAAGGGGAAGATTTCTAAAATCATAGTGCTTAAACTGAGAAGATATTTTTTCATTATATTAATACATATAACATCATTTTAAAAAGAAAACTTCCCTAATGCAAGGAGTTCATCCTTAAGCAATGCCCTCTTTCTTTTACAAAGTAATAAACTGCAAGTTATCGCTAGTGCTCCAATCAGACTGAAGTTGAAGGGCATTACAAAACAGTTTTTCTGTATTTTACCATTTGATTATAACTGTCTCATCCTAATAAAATTAAAGATTTGTCTATGGAACTTTATGAAAACAAATTTCATAACAAGTCAACCTTAAGTAACTCATGTTCAAAAACCCTCCTGTAGAAATAATCTATTCAATTGAAGAATTCAACTACTGAAACTGGCAGAAAGTATTCCAAACTATCAAAAAAAAAGAACCCCACGAAATTATGAAGCTACAATACTCAAAATGTTACATCTAAGAAGTTAAACCACAGGGGCTTCCCTGGTGGCGCAGTGGTTAAGAATCCGCCTGCCAGTGCAGGGGACACAGGTTCGAGCCCTGGTCCGGGAAGATCCCACATGCTGCGGAGCAACAAAGCCCGTGCACCGCAACTACTGAGCCTTTGCTCTAGAGCCTGCGAGCCACAACTACTGAAGCCCATGCTCCTAGACCCCGTGCTCCGCAACAAGAGAAGCCACTGCAATGAGAAGCCGGTGCACCGCAACTAAGAGTAGCCCCCGCTCACGGCAACTAGAGAAAGCCCACTGCAGCAACGAAGACCCAACACAGCCAAAAATAAATAAATAAAACAAATAAATTTATAAAAATAAAAAAAGTTAAACCATACAAAAATATTTTGAACTCTCAGCTATTTCCTATCAAAATGTCAAAGAACTTTAGATATCTTCTTCAGCTGTGTTAAAGATCCCAAAGTAAATTGATTTTGACTTCACAGTGCTGAAACTAAGAATTTGATGATGGCAGGAAAAAAACTATAGAGTGGAGAAAATTACTTGAGAATGTTTTTATTGAAGCAAAATATCTTTACAAAAGAAAAAATGTATTAAAATCATTTACCCTCTTCTGCCAGACAAACAGTCCTCTCCTAGAACACACTGCTTACAATTCAGCCAAGTATGACTGCCAAGGGTTTCTAAACCCGTGTGTTAGGCTTGTTCAAAGTGGAAAGCTTCTCCACCAGTGTATTACAAAGAAAAATGAAATATATTTTTTGCTTAGAGTTGAAGATCAATTGTATTAAATATATTCCTACTGATAAACTAAAAGTAAGTAATACTTTTTTTTAAAAAACCTCAGGTCAAACTTAGAACAAGGTTTGCTATATAAATTGTTTCCAATTCTCAGGAAAGTCGGGATTTATTTAGTTTCCCCAAATTGTGGCTTAAGTGGCTGAAAGGAAAAATGAAGTTTTATAAACAGCTTTCCTAACCTCGGTTTACATTTGATGAAACAGACCATTTATCACAATCAAGTGAATATGTCAAATGTAAGATTCCATCAAGTATTACAGATAAAATCTGTAAAAAATCACAATAATGCAGTAACATCCAAAAGTGATTTAACGGGCAACTATATGTATTTATATTTACACTTGAGGTATTATTACTTTTGCAAATAAGAGGTATATTGCTGCATGAGATTGCTACTATGACTTAATATTTTTACATACATCTTAAGAACACAACGTCTTATTTATGTTTAAATTTGAGATGTATGTATCTGATCTACATAATCCTGTTTGTTTTTCTGGTAATTCTTTACTTCACAGTAGTCTGATTATAGCAAAAGCTCCTTCTTCACAAAACAGACATCATAAGCCACCATTGGCTTCTAGTTTTCTGCTTTTTAATGTAAATAATAATGACACTGAGTGTTACCAAATGCATTTATGTGCACAGCTTTGTCATTTCTTTCCCAGCCCCCTTCTTTTCTATGGAAAAAATGAGATTTAGTTTTCAAAAAAAAATCGATTTTTCTTTTGCTTATAGACCTAATGGTTTTCAAGAGAAGACAATTTATTCAGATACCTACCATTCTAGATATGTTAAAAGAAAGAACTTCCCAAATCCAAAAATATCAAGTCAGTCAGATATTAGCTGGAGAGGAAATTTCCACTCAAACTATAAATAAAATGTCATCAATTAAGCTGAACATCAATAAAACTGAGTCAATAATCAATTCTCAATTTGGAAGGAATCTGTAACCCACATATAACCTGCATATAATCAAAACACCACTTATATTTGCTTGTGGAGCTCACAGATGAATTTGGTTGTGTGCCAGATTTATCTTATTTTTAAACGCCCAGGCTAATATTGGTTGGTATAATCAGAGCCCACATTAAGTATCCTGGGGAGACTCAATTCAGAAGAACGCTTGGTAGCATGGAAAAACCGGTCCAAAATGGAAAATAAAACAAAAACAAAAACAAAAAACCACGTCCCAACAGAGCGAAAAATCCACAAATAGATCACTGAAAGCAAAACGAAGACGCTCCTCTCCGGAGTAGCCTGAATAAACGAGCTTCACTCAAAACGTGTAACAGTATCCTACCTCACTTTATTCACTTCCCAACTTCCTTGACTTTTCAGGGGCCAACACGGGGCATCCCTTTTTTTCTGGAAGTGTATGCTGAAAGAATCTGTATAGGAAAGAGGGAAGGAACGGACAATACCCAAAAACGCTGTGAAACAGGTGGGTCAGAACGAGCAGCAGCATAATCTAGATACTTAAGGGGCAGCTTTAAAATGACAGATGTGGTTAAAGGAAAGACTGTAAATCGGAAGAAGCCCTAGGGTAGCAGATAGGCTGGGGGCTAATGGCAAGCACCGGGGGGAGCAAAGGCTAACTCCACAGTGGTAGCAGCGGAGCAAAAAACAAGCAGCAGGACGAGTGGGCAACGAGCAGTGGGATTAATGAGCCCCACGGGTCAGAGTGGAAGTGATGGCTTCGGTCTTGGGAGACGGGAGCCACTGGGGAAGGACGTCAGAGAGGGGCAAGGGGGTTGGGAAAACAGGGAGTCCTGAGACCTAAGATCCCTGCCCCTACAAAAACGTAGGGGAGAGCACTGAAGACGAGCAGCCGCCTCGGCTGCCCAATTGAAGAGATTTTCGAAGCAGTCGAGGCTCGCCGCCGCGCAGCCTTCTGCCCCGCTCCCTTTTCCCGGCGGTAACTGCTGTGGCGTAGAGGGGAGAGGGAGGAAGAAGAGGAGGAGGAAGACCGAGAAGGAGGCTGAAGATGAGGCGGGGGGGTGGGGAGAAAGGGGGGTGCGGCCTGCACAGTCCCAGCGAAGCCTCCGCTCTCTCGTAGCCGGTAAGCCCCGGGTTTCCCCTAAGCCCAGCCCCGCACAGACTCACCCGACTGCCTTGCCTCGCTTTTCCCTTATCCGACTCCACGCGTTGCCGCGTCCTCACAAGAGACCACTGAACGAGTGTCGGGGAAAAAACTCTTCAGAAACGGGCCTGATTGCTTCAGCGAGTCCGACCTTTACGGCTGAGAGAGAGACTCTCAGCTTTCGGTGGGTTCCACAGCCAGACGGGCCACCATCTTACATTAGGTTAAGACTCCTCCGGCCTCCGGTGCGCAGGCGCACGCCGATCCGGCGGGGAGGGGCGGGGGAGGGGCGGGAGGAGCGGCGGGGGACTGCTCCCGCAGCATCCTGGGAGTTGTAGTCCTCGGAGGGTAACAGCCCAGAGGCAAGCCGGGAGTTGATGTTCTCACTCCGAGGGCGGACGGGATAGCCCACCTCACGTGCCTGTTACACTATTGCCTTTCTTCGTGTTTTGCTTCCTTCTTGACCCGCGTGTGCTGCTCCGCTGTCATTTGGTCGGCGGCCTTCGTTAGCGGTTCCGTTTCCTCGGTGTTTGCTCAAATATGGGAGACCAAAACTCGGGGCCGGCGTAACCAATTTGGGGGGAACAGACACCGTTTTCTGCTCTGCCCACCATAGGTATTGAAGAGGGCGGGGTACAGGCAGGTTGGAGGTAGGAGGAGCGCGGGATTTGATCTAGGGTGGGAATTGGATACTGAATTGGCGTTTGTTTGCGAAAAGTGTTAACTCGTTGCCCCTGTTTGCGCGTTTTGGAGTCACCACCCTCGATCCAGTTCTCACCATTAATCTCCAGTGAAGAGATATCCTAAATTGTCCTTTACAGAAGTACAAGAGAACGGAAGACCCACGCGTTTACAAAAATGTGTTTCTGATGATATAAATTTGAGAACAGTATGCGGACTTTGCAAATTGTTAGTTCGATTTCCAGCCTGCACAGCTCTGCGCGCGGAGTTCACAAACCCTTCACACATCAATACATCCCAACGAATATAAGAACGCATTCGCAATTTCTACGAGCGCCGAGGAATCCTCAATCTCAAAAATCAGTCACACACATACACACAAAAAATCAGTCAATTTACTGGTGCCTCCCACATGCGTCCTAGAATTCTGGTGGAAGTGGCGCTCGACACAGTCGTTTTTGCTTACTGCGTGTATTCTTCACCCATTCATGCAACAAATACTCATTGAGCTCCTCCTGTGTGCCCGGCACTGTTCTATACATGGGGAGGAGACGGTGAGCAAAATAGACAAAATTCCCTGTTCCTATTCTAGGCATTCCTGTGTCTATTCTAGTGTGTGTGTTGGGGTGACAGAAAAGGGAGAGGAGGCAATTTATAAAACATATGATTGAAATGCACAGTATATTGTAACTGATGAAAAATTCTAAACAGAAGGAGAATAGAGGAAGGTTGCAATATAAAATCTGTGAACCTAATCTCATAGTGAGAAGCTTTCATTTCATTTTTTAATAATACATTAGTTCTTTGTGCTTCAGTTTCTTTACTATCAAGCCTAGAGTCAATTATTTGGTGAAAACTTAAAATATGTAATAAACTCACAATTTACCAAAAATTTGAAATTGTAGAATCATGAGATTATTACCTCGCAAGGAAACTTGGGAAATCATTTGGATTCACCACCTTTAGGTAACTATTTAAACATTCAGTATAGGAGACATGTATTATTTTAATGTGTGTTTTTTACATTAGCAATTTTATAGTGAAATATAAACCAAGTAATGAAAAGAACAAAATAAACAGAATCCTTACCATTATTAAACATAAGAACCACCGCGTTAAGTCTGGAAAGGATCTTAATCGTCATCTAATACATCATCTTATCCTACACACCTTTTTTTAAGATAGTATCTTTATATTATCTCTTGTATTAGCCTAAAATGAAATTCATGGATAATTTATGAATTTCATCTACATACATGATCTTGTTTTAAATCAAAATAATGTCCTATATATGATATAAAAGTAATTTATAATACAGTGATTTGTATTTCAATATATAAATGCTCAGACATGACTATTCTAGAAAATAAAATCATATCTTCATTTGCTGGCACTTATAAATCCCCATGAATGTGAAAGCTCCAAATACCAACTGACACAAGTATGGTGATTGACCACCTCTGGTGACAACGCTAATCTGTCCTCAGTGTCCACTGTAGATGCATTCCTAAAACACTCACTGTTAGAATTCTGTAATAATTTAAAACAGCTTTGTGTTCATATGCAAAATAGGTCAGGTTTTAGGTACTGATCATATATACAGGTTTCTCACCTGCACTGGGGGCATTTAAAAGTCATGAGGGATGGGCTTCCCTGGTGGCGCAGTGGTTAAGAATCTGCCTGCCAATGCAGGGGACATGGGTTCAAGCCCTGGTCCCGGAAGATCCCACATGCTGCGGAGCAACGAAGCCCATGCGCCACAACTACTGATCCTGCGCTCTAGAGCCCGCGAGCCACAACTACTGAAGCCTGTGCGCCTGTAGCCCGTGCTCCGCAACAAGAGAAGCCACTCCAATGAGAAGCCCGCAAACCGCAACAAAGAGTAGAGCCCGTTCACCGCAACTAGAGAAAGCCCGCGCACAGCAATGAAGACCCAGCGCAGCCAAAAATAAATAAATTAAATTAAATTTAAAAAAAGGCCCTCTTTAAAAGTCATGAGGGACACAAAATAATATTTCATGTAAGGAACAGTCCCACGTTTTGCAGAAAGTCTAGCTTACCTGGCCCCTACCCTCTAAAGGTCAGTAGTACCTCCCAGAGTATCCAACACTAGGGGGCAATCCCATACCTACTGACAGTCATTTATTCCTGGAGACTAACAGTAAGGAAGTGACATTTCCTAGGTCACCACCTAATTAGTGACAGAGCCACTATCCTCCCAGGCCAATGCTCCTTTTACACTATTTTACAAATTTTTCATATATTTATGTGTATGTATAATTTCATATAGACATCCATGTAACACATATCATTTAAAAGGTTAATTAATATGCAATTCTATTACCTAGCTGCCTAATGATTCCTCAGTGTAGGACATACCATTTACTCACTCAATAAATGTTTTTTACCTTTGAGTATTGTGCTAGGTGATGGTGGTACAGCAAAACACTGTCTCTGTCCTCATAGAGCAGGGTGCCTCTTGGAGGAGGCAGAGATGAAATAATCAGACATTTAAATAAATACAAGTGGGCCTTCCCTGGTGGCGCAGTGGTTAATAATCCGCCTGCCAATGCAGGGGACATGGGTTCAAGCCCTGGTCTAGGAAGATCCCACATGCCGCGGAGCAACTAAGCCCACGCGCCACAACTACTGATCCTGTGCTCTAGAGCCCGTGAGCCACAACTACTGAAGCCCGTGCACCTACAGCCTGAGCTCCACAACAGGAGAAGACACCACAGTGAGAAGCCCACGCACCGCAACGAAGAGTAGCTCCCGCAACTAGAGGAAACCCGCACGCGGCAACGAAGACTCAATGCAGCCATAAATAAATAAATAAATTTTAAATAAATAAATAAATACAAGTATATACATATAATTTCTTATAGATTATTATAACTGGTGATGAGTACTGTGAAGGTGTTTACAAGATGTTATGAGACTGTTTAAGAGGGGAACCTAATTTGTTTTCTTTTTTTCTTTTTTTATAGTTTGCCTCTCCCAACCCCAAACTCCCAGTCCATCCCTCTCCCTACCCCCCAACAACCACAAGTCCAATCTCCATGTCTTTGAGTCTGTCTCTGCCCTGTAGATAGGTTCATTTGTGCCATATCCTAGATTCCACATATAAGTGATATCATATGGTATTTGTCCCTGTCTTTCTGACTTACTTAGTATGATAATCTCTAGTTGCATCCTTGTTGCTGCAAATGGAATTATTTTGAGGGGAACCTAATTTAGATTGGTGAGCAAGAGGAGGATAGTCAGGGAAGATCTTTACAGGTTAAGAGTAGAAAATATGCAGGGATTATGAATGAGGTGGGAAAAACCTTACTAGAATGCTAGTGTAAGTTATGGTAAGCAAGTGGAGGTGGGGTGTAAGGTGGATTAAATAGAGGCAAGGGCCATATCATTCCAGAGCCTTGCAGGTCATGGTAGGAAGTGTGGATCTTCTTCCATGGGAAGAGGAAAGCCTTTGAAGGAAAGGGGCATGATCTCATTTACATTTTTAGAAGAGCATGCTACTGAATGTTCATCACTGAGGAAGTTATTAAGTTGATTTTTGTACTTCCATTCTCTGGAATAATACATAGCTATATGAAAAAGAGAAAGGGAAAGAACTATATATTGACCTGAAAGAATGTCCATGACATGATATTAGGTAAAGAATAAATAAGTAAATTATAACATGATATATTGTGTATAATGTTACCCATTTTTTTAGAAATAAAAAAGAATCAATCAATGTTTATGTATAGCACAGAAAAAAGAATGGGAGAATACGAACACATCAAATATTTAGTGTGTGGTTGCTTACTTTGGGGGATTGCAGTTGGAAAGGGGTGGAGGGAGTATACAACTTTGCCTTTATGAATTGCTATATTGATCTATTATGTGTATGAATTAGTTTTATACATTTAAAAAATAGGTCATTCTGCTGTGTGGAGAATGGATAGGAGTAAAGCAAGAATGAAAATGGAGCAACTAATTAAGAGAATATTCTTGGTTCTAATTGTGGTGGCAGTGAAGATAGAAGAGAGGTGATGAGTTCAAGAGATATTTCCTGAGATTGAAACAATAGGACTTGGTGATGTAATGGATAAGGAGGAAACATTCCCATGAATAGCTCTCATGTTTTCTGACTTAAATGGCCTTGTAGATGGTGGCTTCTTTGGTCCAAGGAGAATGGTGAATATTAAAATAGCATCTGTAGAGAGAAGAACAGGTTCATCAGAAAAACAACAGCATTTCAGGGAAATAACGATTGCCCATCTGAGACTGGTGAACTTAAAAGTCATGCTGATTGTATTTTGCCCAACTTAGTGGTTTTTCTCTAATAATGCTTTTCTGCTTGGGTTCTGCCAAAGAAACAACTTACAGTTTGGCTTATCTAGGCTGGAGAAGGAGAATGAAAACAGGAAACATTGGGGGTTGTTTCCCATTTTTCCAACCTTCACAAATTATTAATATATGGATATTTTAAATAAATAAAAATTTCAAGTTATATTCTTAGGATATAGTCTCAAATGTAGACCTACTGGGCCAAAGGAAATGATCAGTTTTATGATCCTTGTTATGACCAGATTGCTTTAATATTAATGAATATTAATGCCACTTTATATGTGAGGCTTTTTTTCCAAAAATCCATTTGCTTGGAGTTTTATTGTTATTATTTATCTTTTCTAGTTTTAATTATTTAGTATTTGAGTGCTAAATATTGGATATATGTAAGTGAGCAAAGCACTAAGCTCCCTCAGAGATCTTAGGGTTTAAAAGAAAACACAGAATATAAGTTAAATAATAAGCAAGTAAAACTCTACTTATTTGTTGGTTTAAGAAGGAAAAAGAACAGAGTAGTAGATATATCAGGAAAGAATTTACTTTAGATTAGACAGCCTCTCTAAAGAGATGACTTAATATGAAATTGGAAGGGATCACCCATTTAAAGAATGGCCTGTGCTAAGACCCCAATGCAGGAATGAATTTAGCATATTCCAGGAATGGAAAGTTAACCAGTGAAGTTGTGGCATTCAAAGAGTGGTAGGAGATGAGGTTAGGGAAGAAGGTAAAATCCAGACTAAGAAAGGTTTTACATGGAATTTGGATTGTGTTCTAGATTAAGAGACAATTGGGGACTTCCCTGGTGGCACAGGGGTTAAAGAAACTGCCTGCCAATGCAGGGAACACGGGTTCGACCCCTGGTGCAGGAAGCTCCCACATGCCACGGAGCAACTAAGCCCATGCGCCACAGCTACTGAAGCCGGCGCGCCTGAGCCCATGCTCCTCAGCAAAGAGAAGCCACCTCGATGAGAAGCCCGCGCACCGCAACAAAGAGTAGCCCCGGCTCTCTGCCGCTAGAGAAAGCCCGCAGGCAGCAACGAAGACCCAAGGCAGCCAAAAATAAGTTAATTAATTTAAAAAAAAAGAGAGAGAGACAATTGAATGGTTTGAAAAAGAGAAGTGACATAATCAATTTGTCTTTTCAAAAGATCAAGGGGGGCAGCCACATGGAGAATGGATCAAAGATGGGTGGCAAATATAGAAGTGGAGAGACCAGTTAGGAAGCGATTGCAAAAGTGCGGCCTGGAGATAATAAGTAGTTTAGACTATGGCAGGGCTGGAACTAGGATGAGGTGAGGGAGGCACTTGCCTTGGGCACAAAATTTAAGCAAGCACTCAAAGATGCAGTCATCAAGGTAAATAATATTTTGATAGAACACTTTTTAAAATCAACATTAATGCAGAAAAGAATCCATGATGAACAAAATATTAAAATATAAAATAAAGATAAAATCTGACCCTGAGTTTTACACAACCCTGCCTCACTTTCCTCCCACTAATTCTGGCTCTGGTTCCAATAAAAGTTTTTTTACCAAGATAAGTAGCTGGCTGGCAAATTCTTTGCTGAAAAGAACGGCCAAAAATAAATAATAAAATAAAATTAATTAATTTTTAAAAAAAAAGCACTGGAAATAACCCAAATGTAAATCAATAGTAAAATGGATAAATTGAGTAATTTAATACAGTGTATTACTATACAGCAAAAATAAAGGAATAACTACAGGTATACATTTCAATTTCAAAGAATGAATTTCAAAAACAAGATATAGGGCAAAGGAAGAAAATCACAGATGAATATATAACAGTATGATACATTTTATATGAAGTTCAAAAATAGGAGAACTAAATAATATTATCCAGGGATACATAGGTAGAGTTAAAATTACAAGAAAAATAAGAACATGTTTTATAAAAAATTCAGGACATGGTTATCCCTACACAGAGAAAAAGGGACATGACCTTGG
Organism: Balaenoptera acutorostrata; assembly: GCF_949987535.1. Lineage (NCBI taxonomy): Eukaryota > Metazoa > Chordata > Mammalia > Artiodactyla > Balaenopteridae > Balaenoptera > Balaenoptera acutorostrata. The sequence goes on along the minus strand of NC_080070.1, from coordinate 18,412,833 downwards.
AGGGTTACACAGGGAACTTCTAAAGAACTGATGCTATTTCTTAATCTATCTTGTAGACCTACAGGTGTTCATGTTACTATTATTTTTAAGAGACGCAAATGCATGTTGTACTCTCCTTTGTGTGATTTCTTTCACGGTGAAAACAATTATATTATTCAGGGACATACTCATGAAAAAATTGAATAGTAATCAGGTTTCCCTTGCTGAAAGGCACCAAGTCTGAATAATTTTACAGGCTCATTTTGCCAATCATTCAAGAAATCGATAATGCCTCTCTTATTCAACTCCTTCACTTATGGAGATAAATGCAGTATAATTTACCGCATCAACAGATTAAAATAGAAAATACATATGATCATTCTAATAGTTGCAGGAAAAGCTCTCAATAAAAGACAATGTTCAATTATTAAAATATATACTTTAGCAAAACAGGAATAAAAAGGAACTTCCTTAATCCACTAAAAACCTACAGCAAACATTACACATAATAGTGGAATTTTAAAAGCATTTTCTTTAAAACACGGCAAGGATGTCATGCTATCATAATTACCATCCAGCATCATACTGGGGGGTCTAGCCAATGCAAAAAGATGTCAAAAGGAAACGAGATATAAGAACTAGGAAGAAAAAGGAAAAAAAAAACCCTCTTATTATATACAAATATTATGATTGTCAGCATAGAAAATTCAAGAGACTATATGAACAGTGAAAACTAAAGAGGATTCAGCAAGGTCGTTGAATACAATATCAACATACAAAAATCAGTAGCATTCCTACATATCAGCAACATCAGTATGAAACTGCAAAAAATGCACATGACAAAATAGTAATATTTGTTAAATTTGGGTGATGGGTTTTCAACAGAGAGATTGGGATTTCTGGCTTTTGGTAACAGCATACAAGATGATTCTGACCAACCTTTCCCCTTATTGCGCAAAGCAAGCAGAGGCCCACACACACCCCTAGTGCTGCATAGTATAAATACAAAATAAGATTTAGTGGGGAAAACATTCTGGAGATGCAGCACGAGCATTATTCCTCATTATCCCACACAGGCACATGCGTAAGCCTGGCATAAATAGAGTGGGTATACCCCCAAAAGGAGTTTTCCAGGTGATGGACCACACTCCTCTGATGTTTTAACTACTTATACAGAATGGGAAATGGGGGGCATCTAGGCAATTATGTAACAATGAGAACCTCCTGGTTGGGGAATGACCTGTTAGAAAAGAGAAGCTTCTGGAGCTCAGATTCTGATAATAGCCTTTTTTTTAATCTGTTGCGATAACTTGCATCTCCTGAGCCAGCTTCGTGTTAGGCTACTTGTATGATTAGCTATTGCAGCAAAAGTGCTGTGTAACAAACCCCACCCACAAATGCAGTGACTTAAAAGAATTATCATTTGTTTTCTCTCATACAACTGTAGGTCAGCTTGGGGTCAATGTATCTAAACTGGGCTCATCTGGGTGGCTCTGCTTTCAGCTGCAAATCCAGTTGGGGTTGGCTCTTCTGTAGGTTGGGCTCAAGACTGCTTTCATGTGTGTTCATTCTGGGGCCCAGGCTGAAGGGGCAGCAGCTTCCTGAGGAAAGTTCTCATGGCAATGGGGGAGATAGATGCAGGAGAGCAAGTCCAAATGTGCCAACACATTTGGCAACATCTTGGTAGTCAAAGCAAGTCACACAGCCAAGTTCAACATCAAAAGAGCTGGGAAAGGGACTTCCCTGGCAGTCCAGTGGTTAAGACTCTGCCCTTCCAATACAGGGGGTGCAAGTTGGATCCTTGGTCTGGGAACTAAGATCCTACATGCTGCTCTGCTAAAAAAAAAAAACCCAAAAAACAAAAAAGGGCTGGGAAGTAGACTCCTGTTATTGGGTGGAATGAATATTTGCTGAACAGTAATCTAATCTACCACAATACTGCAAGAGGGACAGGAATGAACCTCTAGGACCGTCCAGATTTGTCTCTCTTCACTCCACTTCCTGGCTTTTGAGGCCTCATTAGATATGAGTCCCTTTATCCTTTCACTAAAGGCAACTGAAAAAAAGTTGGATAAATACCAGAAGCATTTACTAAAAAGCATCAAAGACATAACTGGTGGTCCAGTGGTAAAGAATCCACCTTCCAATGCAGGGGATGCGGGTTCAGTCCCTGGTCGGGGAACTAAGATCCCACATGCCGTGGGGGAACTAAGATCCCACATGCCGTGGGGCAACTAAGCCCACGAGCCGCAACTACTGAGCCCATGCGCCTCAATGAGAGAGCCCACGTGCCGCAAACTACAGAGCCCATGCGCGCTGGAGCCCATGCGCCACAACTAGAGAAGACCCACACAACACACTGCAACGAAAGATCCCACATGCCTCCACAATAGATCCCGCGTGCTGCAACTAAGACCTGATGCAGCCAAAAAAATAAATTAAATAAAATTTTTAAAAAAGATCCCCCTCTTGTTAAATATGCTAAAGAGCTACTGCTTTTACCCTGGTGCCATTTGCTAATCGGAGGGGAACAGCTGAAAAGTGGAGTAGCTTCATGGACACCTGGGGTTTAAGGAACAGGGGTTGGAATTCAGCACATCTGAAGGTGGAGATCCTCTGCCCTTGACTGGGGCCCTGAAATGCCCTACTTCCAAAAGTAAGGGTAGGTACCCTTCAGTGGGTCATCTCAGTAACCCAGTCTTGCCCTTGACTTCTCGTACCATCAGGTACTTGGTAGAAGAAAACAAAAATTCGCTGGAGGAAGCCTACATTAATTAAATTAATCCTAAAGGTGATGTTTAAAATAAAATGTCTAAGAAACACTGAGAGATTACGGAATATACCTCAAGTCAAAACAAAGCAGGATTGAGCACCAGTTGCCCACTGCGGTAAACTGATCATTAATGTGCCCTTTTTCTCTCTTTCCTGTCTTACTTTCCATACTTCTCCCGTACTTCTGCACTTCTTGGAATCATCTCCCACATGACTACTTTCACCCAAGTTCTTACCTCTGGGTCCGCTTCTGAAGGACTCTAAACTCATACAACAGGTATACAATCATATAACCCCCAGCAGGATCAAGATATAGGACAGTGCCCTCACCCTAATAAGTTTCCTCTTACCCCTTTGCAGTCAATCCTCTCCTCCTACGCAATTCTCAAACAACTGCAGACCTGCTTTCTATAACTATCATTTTGCTTTTTACATATTTTCATATAAAATGGAAACGATTTAGAATTTTTTTCATCTTATTGATTTTATTGCATGGAAGTTTAAAGAGAATTTATTATATGTGATTGAAACTGCTAATTTTGTCCAAGAAGGCCCCCAGGGAGAATCTCATTTGTATCTACTGCTAGGATTCATACAAGTAGGATGCCTCTGGGAGACCGAGGGATGGCCACCAGAATTCTACCTGTAGAAGATCCCCAAAAACCTCCTGAGAGACATGAGTCTCCAGGGAAGAACCTGGTATACAGGACTGTAACAGAGCCTTAGTCATTGGAGGACCAGTGGATGTTACTGACTCATGTGTGTTACTCAGATTTGTGTCCCAGTTCAGCCCCCTCCATAAACTCATATCTGAGTAATGTGGGCACCCAAGTGCAGGTGTATGTACCAGGGAGAGGAGGAAATGTGAGCTATGAGTCAACTCTGAAAGAGCAGTGTCCCTAAAATCTCTGTGTGACATTGATATACGAGCATATCATGTCACTAATACTCATTCATAAAGCATGACATCCAAAGCATATTTGCCCAGAATGCAGAGGAGCTTTGGCACCTTGAAAAATCCAGCATATCTTCCATGATGATGCACAGAGAGGGAGGCGATGGCAACTAGGGCAAGTGACAGCTTGGTGAGCACTAGCAACCATGATGGGAGCCTTTACGTGGCTTGCCAGGTGGCAAAACCCTGAGCAATTACTGCTGCTGGAGTCCAAGAAGTAAATAATATATACCAATGATAAAGAATTTGGACTTTGGAATCAGACAGGTCTAGATTGAAACCCCAAATATTATCCCATCCTACCTACATGAGGTGCCCTGATGAGGTGACAACTAACGGTGGGTGTCCAATTTTAACGATTCTTTCATTCATTCAACAAATACTTATTGACAACCTACAGTGTACCAGGCACCACTGAGGATATGGCAGCGAGGAACGCAAATGAGTTCAAGGGCTCAACTCCCTCTGTACTAGTATCACAAAGAATCACTCAGCCTGCTCATAGTGTCTTACTGTTTCCAAGTTATAGATCCTTTGCCGCCTTCCACCAAGCTCCCTTTGAACAATTGGATTTGAAATCTGCAGTTTTGCCCTGGATATCTTCATCAATTTCCTCTTCACTCTCTGCCCTTCCCCCTCTCCTGTATGCAACCAGCTCGCATTTGCTGGAGAGAAGAGCATTCAGACATTTATCCTCCAATAGTCTTAATAACCTCATCGGAAGGAAGGAGCGTTATCTAATTCCCAGAGACCCGTGCAGCCCTTATGTACCTTTGCCCTGCTTTTTGCTTTTCTGGCCTTGCATGTTGAGACCAAGTCTATAGCCCAGTGTCAGAGGTTTTCCCCTTTAGGACCAAGTTCTGGGGATCTCTGCCCTTGTCCTTATTTGTGTCAGAGGCTGGCCCCAATCACTTCACGTTCACTGTATCAGTCGGGGTTCTTGAAGACAAAGAATAGTGATGGGTCCTGGCTAACAAAAGTGGAAAATAAATGTATTAGAAGGACATTGGATGACTCACTCAGTTGGCTTGGGAATGGAGAACCAGGCTTGGAAAACAGGCAGGGACCAGGGGGCTGGCAGCTGAAGCAGTCTGGTTAAGAGCACAAATGTCACAGGCATCGCATCCATCGCCATTGTTCTGCATGTCTCAAATGGCCCTGTTGCCTCTGTTGCATACTGCCACAAGTAAATCTGACTAACCCTTCCTCCTTGCATCACTCAGAGTCCTAGAAAGAGCATCTAATTGCAGAGCCTAGGTCACATGCATGGTCTTTAGCTGTCCAGATACTCAGGCAAAACTTGGTGGCATATTGATTGGTATTTTTGCTTTGTGGCCACCGGCTTCCCCTGGCTGATACTCCCCCAAGTTGAAAGAATCAGGATTGGTCATGGAGATGCAAAATCACGTTGGCAAAGAGGCTTCCATGGATTTCATTGCTGACCCTATTTGGACTGATCATTGTATAGCCATCCTTTGGATAGTTAGCCTTTCTTTTCAACTCAAGACTTGCCCTTAGTTCCATTATAACTCTCTTGCTCTTGTTCTCTGCCTTTCCCTTTGCCATGCTTCTCTGCAAAACTATTTGAACCTGTTCATTCTACTTTGTTTTCATGACTAAGACCCTTCTCCCAGCCTTAATCATTTCAAACTTGTAGTCCCATGTTTTATACCTTTTCCAGCTTTAAGGCTTTTGTACAATGGAAAAATCTGCACACGTGTAGCTGAAGTTATTTCTCTTCAACCGTCTTGTGCTGCTATCCAAACACTTCACTTAACTCTTAAACCAACCTATTCATAAAGAGAACATTCATTCCAAAAATAATCCAGTTTTCTTTTGCATGTTACAAACCTCTAATTTCTATTATACTTTATTGTCCTACTAAATTGCTAGAGATTTAAATTTTTTTCCTTTTTTTAAAAATTTGAAAATAAGTACCCCTAAAAGGGTTTCAAAGAGCCTTTTTTTGGTGTGTTTACCTAATATTATTTTCCCTCTGAAATACCTGTGGTCTGTATGTTTAGGTATATTCTTTTCAGTATTGTTTATAATAGCTGGTAATTGCTTATAAAAATTCTAAATGTCCAATGATAGTAGACTGGCTAAAGAAATTATAGTATATTCATATAGTGGAACTCTGTGTAGTCATGTAAAGAAAGATACAGATCCATTTATGCTGGTGTGGAGTCATGTCCATCACGTCCTGGTATGTGAAAAAGAGAGACCAGAAGTATGTGTATGGTATATTATCATTTGTGAAAAAAAATTTTATGTATGTGCAAAGAATGTCTTCAGAAGGATATATAAGAAACTAGTAATAGTAATTCCCTCTGGAGAAGGAATCTGTTGCCTGGGGAAAGAGGTGAGAGGGAGAGATTCTTTTCATTTCATGCTCAATGTGGTACCAAAATAAAATAAATTATTTCTACTTGGGGGAAAATTCAGACACAGAGACAAAAACCGTCATAATTTATGATTCATCTGAAAGACCTTGAGAAACAACTCCATTTAAAAACTTCGGGTTCATGGTTTCTGATTTCTCATTTGGGTTTGATTGCCACAAAAACTTTGAGGAAAACACGATTTGGGGTTTCACTTTTATCTCTTTGGAGAAGCTGATCTGCATTTTGGAAGAGCCATTCTAGAACACAGGAGTTGGATATCTAACCTTCTATGTTACTCTCTCTTCAGCAAGTATTTATTGAACATCTGTGGGGATACCAGGGCCAGTGCTACACACTGAAGTGGCCCATATGCTGCAAACAGGTTTCACATTCTGATGAGAATAAAGTGGGAGAAAATATAAACTTGACTATAATAACTCTTGCTCCATCACTGAGAGCACAGTTCTGTGTGATTTTCTCATTCCAAGTCCTTGAAATACCAGTAAAGAGACTCAAGAGTTAAAAAAATTTTTTTTATGTTCAGGCACATTTACTTCCAAACTATGCCTTTTTTTCCTCCCAATATTCCAGTAGGTATCAAATAGTTTTTAAGAAACTAGTATCCTATTTTCATGGCACAAGCTTTTGTAGAACAAATCAAGTAAGTAATAAACCGCAGAAAATGTCATAGAAGTTTGTTTGAATATTTTAAATATGTATATTTAATTTTGTTTCAACGTTTTATCACAAAATTTACTTGGGACATGAGGGATTTCAGCAAAATAATGCTGCATGTTTGGAAATAAAATCATTCTTTTAGCCTTTTTTTCCCATTTGGCACTCTACTGACATCTAGCAATGCTATGAAAATCCAGTTCTTTAGTTCTTTTCCAAATATTTAGACAACTATTTCCACCTTGAGACATTTGTAGAGACTAAATAAAAAGCAGCGTAACTGAGAAATATCTGGTACTTTACTCAGCCAAGTTGCAATTGTAATGTTCATCATCTTTCCATTGGGGGAGGCCAGTGAAAAATAACTGTGAGCCATAAAGGAAGCCCTCAAGAAGCCACTGGGAAAGCTAATTGACCACAAATGCCTAAGGAACAGCAGTCCCAGATTACATAGTGCATACAGATAGATGTTTCATTCATTCATTCATGTATTTATTCAGTTTAGTAGTAAAGTGGACTCTGGAGTCAGACTGCCTGACTTTTAATCTTGACTTTGTTACTTATTACTAGTGTGTGACCGTGTTCCAATCATTCAACTTCTCTGTGCCTCAGTTTCCTTATCTGTAAAATAGTACGTAGTACTTCATAGGGTGTTTAATATTTGCTCTTTGAACAGTGACTGGCCCATAGAAAACATTATAGAAGTGCTTGTTAGATTAATTTAACTCAATAGTTTAACAAATATGCATTGAGCAACTACTATGGTCCAAGCATTGAGCCTGATGCTTGGGTTACAGTGGTTAATAAGAGAGTCACAGAATCTGCCGCCTTAACTTTGAGATGACGGAGAAAGACACAATTAAACACGTGATAACAGAAAATGTGAGGAGTATTTTGACCAGGAATGTATAAGGCATTATGGGAGCACAGTGTGGAGGAACATCCCTAGCCCATGTCAAACGGAAGTCTGGCTGTTCTTGGGAGGAGTTTTGCAGGCACCAGAGGGGCAGTACAGTATAGTGGTTAAGTGGCCCTGAGAAGCCCAGCATTCTGGGTCTGTATCATGGATCTCTGTCACTTACTGCTTATGTGACCTTGAGCAACTTACTTAACCTCTCTGTACCTCAGGTTCCTCATCTACAAAATGGGAATCATAATTGTACCTGCCTTTTAGAGTTGTAGTGCAGATTCAATGAGTTTACACATCTAAGATACTTAAACAGTACCTGGAATATCGTAAGTGCATTTTGTGTCTTAAGAATGAGTATTACTTGAGTGTTAGTATTATTACTTAATAATAAGTAATAAATGAAAATAGGATGATAATATGATAATACTGTTGTAGTTAATCTTTGTTTTTAAATATACATTTATTTATTTATTTTTGGCTGCATTGGGTCTTTCTTGCTGTGCGTGGGCTTTCTTTTCTCTAGTTGTGGGCAGGCTTCTCATTGCAGTGGCTACTCTTGTTGCAGAGCATGGGCTTAGTTGCTCTGCGGCATGTGGGATCTTCCTGGACCAGGGCTTGAACCTGTGTCTCTTGCATTGGTAGGCAGATTCTTAACCACTGTGCCACCAGGGAAGTCCCTGTTGTAGTTGATCTTATCTAGCTCTCTTCTTCAGCTTTACCTCTCCTTTTATGAGACAGGTGAAGATTTTAGAGCATTTTAGAGCGTTATGTTTTTCTTGCATCTTTTGCCTAAATCCGTGGTATAACTAGAAACTTCCTCCTTACTTCCTCCCCTTTGAAGTCTAGCTTTTTTTTTAAGTTTTTTTTTTTTTGATGTGGACCATTTTTAAAGTCTTTATTGAATTTCTTACAATTTTGCTTCTGTTTTATGTTTGTTAGTTTCATTTTTCGTTTTTTTTTTTTTTTTTTTTTTTTTGCCTGAGGCATGTGGGATCTCAGCTCCCCAGCCAGGGATCGAACCCACACCCCCTGCATTGGAAAGCAAAGCCTTAACCACTGGACTACCAGCGAAGTCCCTGAAGTCCAGCTTTTAGTACAGGTTTTAAAAGGGATCTTTAAAATTCTAGAAGCTGGAGCCATTGCATGCATGGATAATACGAGCATGACTTCTAATGTATTTTGGCTTTCCGCTTCTCAAAACAGCACTCAACTTGCAGTCAGAAGACTTAGGTTTCATGCCTGGCTGTGTCACTTTCTGGATGGCAAGACTTTCTGGTCTTGGGCAAGTCACCTAATTTGTCTCATCTTCAGTTTTCTCATCTGTAAAACTGGAGAATAATAACTCCTCATTTGGGCTTCCCTAGTGGCGCAGTGGTTGAGAATCTGCCTGCCAATGCAGGGGACACGGGTTCGAGCCCTGGTCCGGCAAGATCCCATATGCCGCGGAGCAACTAAGCCCGTGCGCCACAACTACTGAGCCTGCGCTCTAGAGACCATGAGTCACAACTACTGAGCCCGCGTGCGGCAACTACTGAAGCCCATGCGCCTAGAGCCCGTGCTCTGCAACGAGAGAAGCCACTGCAATGAGAAGCCCGCGCACTGCAACGAAGAGTAGCCCCCGCTCACCGCAACTAGAGAAAGCCCACGCGCAGCAACAAAGACCCAACACAGCCAAAAGTAAATAAATAAAATAAATAAATTTAAAAAAAACTCCTCATTTACCAAGTTGTTACGAGGACAGATGAGAATACATAGGAAGGAAGGAGGACTTTGTAACCTGTAAAGATCCATTCAATTAGAAATACAGCTGATCTCCCTTATATGTGGAATCTAAAATAGTCAAGCTCATAGAAGCAGAGAATAGAAGTGATTGCCGGGAGCTGGGGGGAGAGGGGGATGAGGAGGTAATGGTTGAAGGGTACGAAGTTTCGATTATGTGAGATAATTAAGTTCTGGAGATCTGCTATACAGAATAGTGCCTATAGGTAACTACTGTATAGTTAAAATTTGCTAAGAGGGTAATTCTTTTTTTTTTTTTGAATTTTTGAATTTTATTTTATTTTTTATACAGCAGTTTCTTATTAGTTACCTATTTTATACATATTAGTGTATATATGTCAATCCCAATCTCCCAATTCATCCCATCACCACCACCACCCCCGCCACTTTCCCCCCTTGGTGTCCATATGTTTGTTCTCTACATTTGTGTCTCAATTGCTGCCCTGCAAACTGGTTCATCTGTACCATTTTTCTAGGTTCCACATATATGCGTTAATATACGATATTTGTTTTTCTCTTTCTGACTTACTTCACTCTGTATGACAGTCTCTAGATTCATCCACGTCTCTACAAATGACCCAATTTCATTCCTTTTTATGGCTGAGTAATATTCCATTGTATATACGTACCACACCTTCTTTATCCATTCATCTGTCGATGGGCATTTAGGTTGCTTCCATGACCTGGCTATTGTAAATAGTGCTGCAATGAACATTGGGGTGCATGTGTCTTTTTGAATTAGGGTTTTCTCTGGGTATATGCCCAGTAGTGGGATTGCTGGGTCATATGGTAATTCTATTTTCAGCTTTTTAAGGAACCTCCATACTGTTCTCCATAGTGGCTGTATCAATTTACATTCCCACCAACAGTGCAAGAGGTTCCCTTTTCTCCACACCCTCTCCAGCATTTGTTGTTTGTAGATTTTCTGATGATGCCCATTCTAACTGGTGTGAGGTGTCACCTCATTGTAGTTTTGATTTGCATTTCTCTAATAATTAATGATGTTGAGCAGCTTTTCATGTGCTTCTTGGCCGTCTGTCTGTCTTCTTTGGAGAAATGTCTATTTAGGTCTTCTGCCCATTTTTGGATTGGGGTGTTTGTTTTTTTAATATTGAGCTGCATGAGCTGTTTATATATTTTGGAGATTAATCCTTTGTTTGTTGATTCATTTGCAAATATTTTCTCCCATTCTGAGGGTTGTCTTTTCGTCTTGTTTGTGATTTCCTTTGCTTTGCAAAAGCTTTGAAGTTTCATTAGGTCCCATTTGTTTATTTTTGTTTTTATTTCCATTACTCTAGGAGGTGGGTCAAAAAGGATCTTGCTGTGATTTATGTCATAGAGTGTTTTTCCTATGTTTTCCTCTAAGAGTTTTATAGTGTCTGGTCTTACGTTTAGGTCTCTAATCCATTTTGAGTTTATTTTTGTGTATGGTGTTAGGGAGCATTCTAATTTCATTCTTTTACATGTAGCTGTCCAGTTTTCCCAGCACCACTTATTGAAGAGACTGTCTTTTCTCCATTGTATATCCTTGTCTCCTTTGTCATAGATTAGTTGACCATAGGTGCGTGGGTTTCTCTCTGGGCTTTCTATCCTTTTCCATTGATCTATATTTCTGTTTTTGTGTCAGTACCATATTGTCTTGATTACTGTAGCTTTGTAGTATAGTCTGAAGTCAGGGAGTCTGATTCCTCCAGCTCCGTTTTTTTCTAGGAGGGTAATTCTTAAGTGTTCTTATCACATATGCACATAGACACACAAACAACAATAATAATACTAATGATGGAGGTGGGAGGAAAATGTGGGATATATTTGTGGCTTTGATGGTGGTGGTTTCACAGGTATATACTTAACCCAAACTCATCCAGTTATATACATTAAATATGTACAGCTTTTTACATATGAATCATATCTCAACCAAGTGGTAAGAAAATTAGAAATACAACCACATGCATATACCTCTTAGAATATCTGATCTAGTTTTCCACATAGCTAGTCACTCCTGTGGCCCATTCATGTTGCCCAATAAATCCTCAGCCATCTGCCCCAAAGCTTTGGCTACTTACGTCAATTCCGGATCAATCTCAGAGTACTAAATAGGGCTTAAATTGCGAGAGGGGTAGGTTTGTGGGTATGGGAAAGAAACTAAAATTGTTTTCTTCTTTTTTACCCCATTCTCTTTCTTCTCTCTCTCCTTTACTTCCTGAAAAACCTTTGAACCACCCATTCAACAAAAGGAAAAGAGGTAAGAGGAGTTTTTCTTTCTGTCCCTTATCTGTATTTCTTTTTTTTTTTTAATAAATTTATTTTATTTATTTATTATTATTATTATTATTTTTGGCTGTGTTGGGTCTTTGTTTCTGTGCGAGGGCTTTCTCTAGTTGCGGCGAGCGGCGGCCACTCTTCATCGCGGTGTGCGGACCTCTCACTGTCACGGCCTCTCTTGTTGAGGAGCACAGGCTCCAGACACACAAGCTCAGTAATTGTGGCTCACGGGCCCAGTTGCTCCGTGGCATGTGGGATCTTCCCAGACCAGGGCTTGAACCCGTGTCCCCTGTATTGGCAGGCAGATTCTCAACCACTGCGCCACCAGGGAAGCCCCTTTATCTGTATTTCTATGGTCCTTTATTTCCATCTGTATCACATAGAGAGTCATGGTGTATTGCAGTTATGTGTTGATATATCTATTATTCCTACAGATCTCTTTTTTTGTTTGTTTTTTATGGTGGGTTCTCAATAAATGTTTGTTGGATTGAATTTACCTGAATAGAGTGTAATATAATTGAAGCTATTCAGAGCTCAGAGCGTATTTCACACACTTAGATCAAGTGATTTATTCAAAAAGAGTTTCAGGGGGGTTAAAAATAGAGATCTGGATCCAGGCAGTTTTGTTCAGAGAATTTTGAGGAGGTAAAATAGCTCTGGCTGCAGGCTAGGGTCTTTGTAATGAGAAAAATGCAAATATGAAGAATTGCAAAACACCACTGGGGAAATGTCTGGGTATTTTTGAACCTTTGGCAGAGTTGTATTTCTGTCTGGAATACACTTCCTTCTCTTCCCTCATGTCTCTAATCTTAGTCATGGCTTAACCCAGTAGCACATAATAAATATGCAAAATTTATAGAAGTCTTTTTCTAAATCCTCATCCCTTGAAATTATGACCTGGCAATTTCTTCCCCCACCAATAATTCTGAATTCAACATGGAATATAAATATGGCAACTGCATATCCTGACTTTTCCACCACAGTTTTGATTTAAAATATTATCTCAGTATCAGACTTGTTTCCTTTTTGTTTCATATTTATGGGGGTCCTATAATAAATAGTTTATGTGAGAAAATGACTAAATGACATTATTTTTAAGGTATTATGATTTATTTAATTATGTTTTTAAACATAAGGTAGGGAGAGTATTTGGATTCCTAAAGAAATATATTTCAACAAATTCCCAAAATTGACCAGCATTAAAAAATGCAAGTTAAAATTAGATATCACTTTTAAAAAAAACTACCTAATAACATATATTTTAAAGTTGTAATATTTAGTGTGGGTGAAGGTTGGAGAATCAGGTTCATTCTATGGAAGGAAAGTAAATTCTTTAAAACAATTTTGCAATATCTATTGAGAGCATTAAAGAATTCATGCATGTTAAACTAATAATGTTACTTCTAGGAAACCTTTCTAAAGAATATGGACAAAGATTCATACATAAAGATGTTCATCAAAGTATTTATAACAATGAAAAATTAGAAGAAATCTAAATATTCAGTATTAGAAGCTCAGCTACATAAATTTAGGGCTGTATATCCATGCACCGGATTAATACGCTGGCTTTTGAATTCTTAGCACATAAATGTTCTCTGAGCAGAATGACAAAGTTGAAAATGGTGATTTCGAAGAATATTTAATGATGAAGATAATGCTCATAATGTTCTTATTAAGAACATAAGAGGGACTTCCCTGGCAGTTCAGTGGTTAGGACTCTACACTCCCATTGCAGGGGGTCTGGGTTTGATCCCTGGTTGGGGAACTAGGATCCTGCTCGGCCAAAAAAAAAACTACACATAAGAAACAATGTAAATACATAGTATTAATAATTTATATTAATATCAATATGTCCAGCTGGAATTAAAGCAAGATCTCTAACTATGGGATTACAGCTAATTTCAGTTTTTATTCCTTGAACTAGTTTGTATTTTCTAAATGCTCGGTGATGAGCATGTGTTATTGTTGTAATCAGAAAAAAATAATTTAAAATTATGGATGCTTTACAGTGAACCTCAACACAGAGATAAACTATTATACTAGAAACCAGGTAGGGTGAGTGAGGGAGTCAGGAGAGGTTTGTCAAAGAAATTCTTGCCTGGAAAGAGCATTGCAGTGGACCACTCTTCAGACCCAGAGGTGAGAGCTGGGCTTTGCCTGTTGCCATCCAGAGAATATTTAAGCACTGAGAACTCAGAAAGCCAAGATCGTGGAAGAATTTGGTTTGAACACGTTTAAAAGAATTGAGCAATCCCACTACTGGGCATATACCCTGAGAAAACCATAATTCAGAAAGAGTCATGTACCAAAATGTTCATTGCAGCTCTATTTACAATAGCCAGAACATGGAAGCAACCAAAGTGTCCGTCATCGGATGAATGGATAAAGAAGATGTGGCACATATATACAATGGAATATTACTCAGCCATAAAAAGAAATGAAATGGAGGTATTTGTAATGAGGTGGATGGAGTTAGAGTCTGTCATACAGAGTGAAGTAAGTCAGAAAGAGAAAAACAAATACAGTATGCTAACACATATATATGGAATCTAAGGGAAAAAAAAAAAGGTCATGAAGAACCTAGTGGCAAGACGGGAATAAAGACACAGACCTACTAGAGAATGGACTTGAGGATATTGGGAGGGGGAGGGGTGAGATGTGAGAGGGTGAGAGAGTGTCATGGACATATATACACTACCAAATGTAAAATAGATAGCTAGTGGGAAGCAGCCGCATAGCACAGGGAGATCAGCTCTGTGCTTTGTGACCACCTAGAGGGGTGGGATAGGGAGGGTGGGAGGGAGGGAGATGCAAGAGGGAAGAGATATGGGAACATATGTATATGTATAACTGATTCGCTTTGTTGTAGAGCAGAAACTAACACACCATTGTAAAGCAATTATACTCCAATAAAGATGTTTAAAAAAAAAAAAAAGAATTGAAAACCCCTCTATCTAGTAGGAGAGAGGATCAGAGAAGAGAGCACCAATAGTTTAAGAAAAGTTAACAGCTATGAAGTCACACAGCAATGCAGAACAGTGTCCTGGGAAGGTCAGCCAGTCACCCAGACAGGTCCCCCACCTCTGCCCAGGAAGGTGGAAGCTAACAAATTATTCTCATTTATTTATTTATTTAAGATATTTATTAAGCACCTCATAAGTACCAGGCACTGTGAAAAGCCCAGGGAATATATTGGTGAATAATATACCAGGAACACAGGTATAGTTGAACAAGTTGAGTTTATTAACTCATTGTTGCAAATGAGTTAATAACACCATGGGGAAACGAGGGGCATTTCAGTAAGAAGGTTTTAGAAAGGACTTAAAAGATTTGGATTTTGTTTGGGTAATTTGGGGGAGGGTTCAAGGAAACAGAGGTTTGGTCTGGATTGGGTGCTTTCAGGAAGCAGGAATAATTCTATGATTCATCATATCAATCTATCTTATCTATAGGGAGGGCAGACTGGAGTAAGGCTAAAACTGTAGTTGGGAAAGAAGTGACAGTCACTCATATTAGCTGGAGGGAGGATATTTGGCATTTTTAGCTTGGAAAATGTTATCATTTTCTCTCCTATTCAGATGTGATTACAGAGTGGTCTTATTTTGGTCTTGATTCATCATGGTCACAGAGTGCCTTTATCTGCTGTTGATATTGTGTGACATTGTTTATGTTCAGTGGGAAAACATCAAGACCTAGTTATGAGTGCTGGGCCAACTCACAGCAACACCAAGGCCTAAGTGATTATATCTGGCCAGCTCCTGGATATCAGGGGGCTACTTTTTCTCACAAGTAAGTAAGTAAATGTAGAACTTCAGATTATGCTAAGCGCTATACAAAATTAATAGGATGCAATGATAGAGAATCAAGGACGGGGTGGGATCCATTTACATAAGTTGGTTAAAGAAAGCTTCTCTTAGGAAGTAATGTTGCAATCAAGGCCAGAAGCACATTACATTTTCTTATATACATGTGGATCCTGGATGATGATGTAAATGTATTTCTTATTGTGGGTTGTCAAAAGAAAAAAAGAAAAAAGGAAAACCATCGCATGATGAAGATATGAACATGCTTAAAACAAAGAGACGAGATTGGATCCAGATCATACAAGTCCTTATAGGCGAGGAGTTTCTGTTTTATTTTTATTAGACTGATCAACATAAAATTGTTGATTTTCACTTTTTTTTTTTTTTTTTTTTTTTTTTTTTTTTTAAATTTATTTATTTATTATTTATGGCTGTGTTGGGTCCTCGTCTCCGTGAGAGGGCCCCCCTCAAGCTGTGGCAAGCAGGGGCCACTCTTCATCGCGGTGCGCAGGCCCCCCACCGCCACGGCCTCTCCCGTTGCCGAGCACAGGCTCCAGACGCGCAGGCTCAGCAACTGTGGCTCACGGGCTTTGTCGCTCCGCGGCATGTGGGATCCTCCCAGGCCAGGGCTCGAACCCGTGTCCCCCGCATTGGCAGGCAGACTCCCATCCACTGCGCCACCAGGGAAGCCCTGATTTTCACTTTTGACCAGTGATTTTGATGCTGAAAACATAGCCTCTGTGCACCGGTGCCTATTGAATCTTAGGGACAGAGTTTTGGATGAAGTAGAAAAGAATAGCTTTATTGCTTTGCCAGGCAAAGGGGGACACAGCAGGCTCATGCCCCTCAAAACTGTGTGTCCCAACCCGGGAAGATTTGGTGAGGGGTTTTACAGCAATGGTTCAAGGGCAGGATTGCTGATAAGGATTAGGGTGTGTGCAGGGCCTGCACTCCTTTAATCTGGCCTCAGGTGGTCTTCTTCTGGAATGAAGAATGATAACATCTTCCATTTGTTGGGGGTTTTAGTCCTATAAAGAGCTCAAAGGTGTTGTTATGTGTATCCCTTGAGGAGGAACCAGGACCCTGCCCCAAGGCTGCACTATTGTTTCTTGGCTGCTCCTCCCTCCCGTGTCTGGGCATCCCCTCCCTTCCCTGATTAGCAACTCTTCCAATCTGCCCTTTGGGACTCAGGGAAGGTCATGGAGGCTGGATTCTATTCCCTATAAACAAGTAACAGGGGACACAGAAAGGTTTCTGAGCCCAGGAGCCCCACAGGGTCCTGCTCGATTTCTATTTCACTTGGTTCAACTTAATGCAGTTAAACACCTTTAAAGGTTCTAAGCAGGGGCTGCAATGACTGGATTTATGTTTTAAAAAGATCATCCTGGCTGCTGGGTGGAAGATAGATGGGAGGCAGGTCAGAGGGCAGGGAAAAGATCAGTAAGGTTGTGATTGCTTTGAAATAACCCTGTTCTGATACAGAGTCCTTGCATTGGTTGACTTAGAAATCTGTTTTATTAGTTACAGCAGTGGAATGTGGGCAGTAAGGAGTTGACTCATGCTAGAAAAATTCACAAGAGAGTGATAATAGTAGAATCAAAATGCCATTTATTAATTCACAATGAAAAATAAAACTGTCAGGCAACTGAATTCTTGTGTTTATTGATTAATGCCATCTTTTTACACGGGTAGCTAAATTCAAGTCAATAGATTATTTGATGGGATTGCAAAAAATCAGAGTGAGGGGAATTAGCCATTGCTAGCAAACTTTTTTGGCATGACCCTTAGTCGGAAGTACATTTTACATGGAGACTTAGTTTACACCACACAAAATAGAGCTGAAACAAAATTTTTACAAATCAGAACATACCCTTATTACTCATGAGACACTGATACTTTGTTGTTGTTGTTTTAATTAATTAATTAATTAATTTATTTATTTTTGGCTGTGTTGGGTCTTCGTTTCTGTGCAAGGGCTTTCTCCAGTTGCAGCGAGCAGGGGCCGCTCTTCATCGCGGTGTGCGAGCCTCTCACTTTCGCGGCCTCTCTTGTTGCGGAGCACAGGCTCCAGACGCGCAGGCTCAGTAGTTGTGGCTCACGGGCCTAGTTGCTCTGCGGCATGTGGGATCTTCCCAGACCAGGGCTCGAACCGGTGTCCCCTGCATTAGCAGGCAGATTCTTAACCACTGCGCCACCAGGGAAGCCCTGATACTTTGTTATATTCTATTTTTTTTCAGTAAAAAAAATATTGAGGCATAGGCTCAATAAATTGATTTCAAGATCTACTAATGTGTCACAGCTTGCAATTTCAAAATCACTGAGTCAAATCATCTTAATGCTAGTTGGCATCACACTGTGATAGTCCCGTTTGGGATGATGCATCAGTAGCACCTCTAGATTCAGGGTGAGGCTGCCAGCTGCCCTCTGCAACAGCTTCCTGGCTTTCACATTTCCTGGCAATGGCCCCAGGCTCTGTCTCCCATTATCCTCCAAAACCTGCTGGGGGCCTTCCCTTGCTGCAGTTTTTTCCCAGTCTCTGCTCAGGCCCTAGGTGATGGGTAGCACCTTGCTTGAACTGCCTCTGCCCTCAACCTCACCTTGCCTTTACCCTGTTGAGCAACAGTGGCCTTTCTCACTCTGGGTAGGACAGAAGGAGAGAATGAGTCACCTGCGCAGCTAACGGCCTATGCTCCAACGTTTAACTGCGCTACTCAGCTCCATATTTCAGATTCAGCAAATTAAGGTTAGCTATAAGGACGCAGTTCCACCTCCAGCAGAGGTCCAGGACTGATTGGGTTGCGGATGAAATGAGGACTCTGCAAATTACAGTCATGATCCGAAACACCCAGGAGCCAGGAGGCCCTGCAAGTGAGGTTTCTCCCTGGAGATTTTTCCGCTTGCTACTGATCCAAGTTTCCTACCAGAACAGCAAAAAGGAAAATGCTTCCCAGAGCTCCGTTAGGTCACCCACCAGTGAGCAGTTTAGGGGTAGGGGGGATAATGCTGAGATGAGTTAGAGGTCAAGAAGGCCAAGAAGGCCTGTTGCAGGAGTGACCTCTGGGGAGGCCCAGATGCAGGTGTTGTCACTCTAACCTCTTTTGGTTGGCCCTAAGTAGAAATGTTGCCCTGCATAATTGTAGGTAGTAGTGCCACTCACATCCATGTTCAGGACCTGGACTGGTTCTCGTTGTTGAAAGGATTTTGTACCTTTTCTTTTTTTTCTTTCTTCTTTTCTTTTTCTTTATTTTTTATTGAGGTATAGTTAATTTACAATGTGTTAGTTTCAAGTGTACAGCAATGTGATTCAGTTATACACGTATATATTCATTTTCAGATTCTTTTTCATTATAGGTTATCACAAGATATTGAGTATAGTTCCCCGTGCTATACAGTAGGACCTTGTTGTTTATCTATTTTATATATAAATGTGTATTTGTTACTCCCAAACTCCTAATTTATCTCCCCACCCTCCCACTACACCCTTTGGTAACCATAAGTTTGTTTTCTGTGTCTGTGAGTCTATCTCTGTTATGTAAATATAAGTTCATTTGTATCAATTTTTAGATGCCACATATAAGCGTATCATATGATATTCATCTTTCTTTTTCTGACTTACTTCACTTAGTATGATAATCTCTAGGTCCATCCATGTTGCTGCAAATGGCATTATTTTATTCTTTTTATGGCTGAGTAGTATTCATTGTATATATATATATAGCACATTTTCTTTATCCATTCATCTGTCGATGGACATTTAGGTTGTTTCCATGTCTTGGCTATTGTGAATAGTGCTGCTGTGAACATAGGGGTGCATGTATCTTGTTGAATTATAGTTTTGTTGGGATATATGCCCAAGAGTGGGATTGCTGGATCATATGGTAACTCTACTTTCAGTTTTTTGAGGAACCTCCATACTGCTCTCCATAGTGGCTGCAGCAATTTACATTCCCATCAATAGTGTAGGTTATTATAAAATATTGAGTAAGACATGCTTAACTTTCATTCGGTTTAAAATACCTTCTAATTTTGCTTGTGATTTTTTTCTCCTTGGGTCCTTCTCAGTAGTTTTTTCTCTCTCAATCTCACTCTGCCTTGTGCACCAACATTTTTCTCCTGTATATTCATTCATTCAACAAATATTTATTGATCGCGTGCTATGAGGTACTAGGTACTGTTCTAGGTACTTCAGAGACAAGAGTGAATAAAATAAGTATCCCTGCCCACACAGAACATATATTTTAGTAGGAGTTACTATTTTATGATTTGGCCTGTATTTACTCCTATCAAAAGGTCACCTTCCTTTTGAAGTCTTGACATACTGTTTCCTTCCTATATCTCCTTATGACTTTACAGAACTTATTTACAACTATGCAATGATACCAGTGACTTTTACATTTAAAAAGTACTTAATGCCTCTTATTTATATTATATTAAACAGTAGATTCAAACCTCCTGTCTGCATATATTTCCTAAATTTATAATCATCTTTTTGAGAGAGATGGTATTTATTAGGAGATGTGTTCTTCTCTGTCATATTTATGCCTTGTTCTGTCTGAACTCAGGAAGATGGACTGAATTTTCATAAGCATTGGCTAGCTTTAAGATTGAATCATAACCAAGGTTTCCTAACATTGTCAACAAAAAAAATTCTGGGATTATGCTGATTTAAACTTTCTCTTTTATACTTTCACTGTTTGAAAAATGAACAAAGTAAGGAGACTCTCCAACTGTGAACATAATTAACAACTTTTCCTGGTCACTTGTTCAGTGATCATAGTTTCTAAAACAGTGCAGTAAAAAACCAAATACATATAAAATGAAACCAAAAAATGAATAGCTGAGAAGGGATTCATATCCACAATATATAAAGAACTTTAAAAATCCAGCAACAAAAAATCAAGTTAAAAAATGGACCGGGGCTTCCCTGGTGGCGCAGTGGTTGAGAATCTGCCTGCCAATGCAGGGGACACGGGTTTGAGCCCTGGTCTGGGAAGATCCCACATGCCGCAGAGCAACTGGGCCCATGAGCCACAACTGCTGAGCCTGCGCGTCTGGAGCCTGTGCTCTGCAACAAGAGAGGCCGCGATAGTGAGAGGCCCGTGCACCGCGATGAAGAGTGGCCCCCGCTTGCCGCAACTAGAGAAAGCCCTCGCGCAGAAACGAAAACCCAACACAGCCAAAAATAAATAAATAAATTAATTAAAAAAAAAATGGACCAAGGACTTGAATAGACATTTTTCCAAAGAAAATATATAAACGGCCAATAAGCACATGAAAAGATGTTCCACATCATTAATCACTATGGAAATGCAAATAAAAACCAAATGAGATATGACTTCATACCCATTAGAATGGCTATTATCAAAAAAATGAAAATAACGAGTATTGATGAGAACGTGGGGAAATTGAAAAGCTTGTGCACTGTTTGGTGGGAATGTAAAATGGTGCAGCTGCTGTGGAAACGTTATGGTGATTCCTCAAAAAGTAAACACAGGGGCTTCCCTGGTGGCGCAGTGGTTGAGAATCTGCCTGCCAATGCAGGGGACACGGGTTCGAGCCCTGGTCTGGGAAGATCCCACATGCCACGGAGCAACTAGGCCCTTGAGCCACAATTACTGAGCCTGCACGTCTGGAGCCTGTGCTCCTCAACAAGAGAGGCCGCGATAGTGAGAGGCCCGCGCACCGCGATGAAGAGTGGCCCCCGCTTGCCACAACTGGAGAAAGCCCGCACACAGAAACGAAGACCCAACACAGCCAAAAATAAATAAATAAATAAAAAGAGATTAAAGCCCTAAAAAAAAAAAAAAAAAGTAAACACAGAATTACCATATGATCCAACAATTCCACTTCTGGGTATAATTCCAGAATAATTGAATGTAGGAACTGGAAATGTTTGTACACCCATGTTGATAGCAGCATTATTCACAATAGTCGAAAGATGGAAGCAACCCAGGTGTCCAACAGATGAATGGATAAATGAAATGTGGTCTATACATACAATGGGCTATTATTGAACCTTAAAAAAGAAGGAAATTCTGATACCTGATACAACATGGATGAACACTGACATTATGATAAGTGAAAATAAACCGGTCACAAAAGGACAAGTATTGTATGATTTGTCTCATATGAGGTACCTAGAGTAGTCGAATTCATAGAATCAGAAAGTAGAATGGTGGTTGTGCATGGGCTGGGAAGAGAGGAGAATAGGGAGTTGTTTAATGGGTACAAAGTTTGGATGGGAAAGATGAAAAAGTTCTGGAGATGGGTGGTGGTGATGCTTTGAGAACAGTGTGAATGCACTTAATGCCACAGAACTGTACACCTAAACATGGTCATAATTTTAGGTTATGTTTATTTTATCACAATTAAAAAAAATGAATACCCAGACTTGGTCTAGGTACTGTGCAGGTGTAATTTTAGAAACCAAGAAGCAACAATATTTCAATGCTAGAAAGTACCCTTTTTTTTTAAACTACATTTTCAAAATGATTACCTTGCTTTGGCATTGTCACACTATGACTGGAGATTAAAAGTCTTAAAATCAGGACTTCCCTTGTGGTGCAGTGGTTAAGAAACCACCTGCCAATGCAGGCGACATGGGTTTGAGCCCTGCTCCGGGGAGATTCCACATGCCGCAGAGCAACTAAGCCTGTGAACCACAACTAATGAGCCTGCGCTCTAGAGCCCACAAGCGACAACTACTGAGCCACAACTACTGAAGCCCATGCGCCTAGAGCCCATGCTGCAAAACAAGAGAAGCCACTGCAGTGAGAAGCCTTTGCACAGCAACGAAGAGTAGCCCCTGCTCGCTGCAACTAGAGAAAGACGGCGCACGGCAAGGAAGACCCAACACAGCCAAAAATAAAATAAATAAATATATTTTTAAAGAATCTTAAAATCACAATATACTCAACTCAGTTCTAGCAGCCACATTAATTTTCTGTCTAATTTTAAAAGCATCTAAATTAGTCTTATTACTACTTATATGCTTATTAAATGAAATGTGTAAATTAAAATGTATAAGGTTATGCAACATGGCTGAGTTAATGCTGCCATGAGAGCCTCATTAAAAGAGTTCGTTGATGCTATGCTATTATTAACACAGTCATCCCTGGGTATTCACAGGGGATTGGTTCCAGGACCCCCCACCAATACCAAATTCTGAGGATGCTCAAGTCCCTTATATAAAATGGCGTAGAATTTGCATATAACCTACACATGTCCTCCCCCCCAACCATACTTTAAATCATCTCTAAATTACTTGTAATACTTAATACAATGTAAATACTATGCAAATAGTTGCCAGCACAAGGCAAATACAAGTTTTGCTTTTTGGAACTTTCTGTAATTTTTTTCCCCCCAATATTTTTGATCTGTGGTTGGTTAGATCCTTAGTTGTGGAACCCACGGATACAGAGGGCTGACTGCATTAATACAATGTATCTTTATCAGACACTCATTCAATGGCTCCTTTTTTCTTTATTTAATCCCCATATTCTACTCTCATTGTTCTTTATACTGATTGTCCTATGACTACAGCAGAATATCTTCTAAGTGTTTTATATTAAATTCATATGTTGTTTTACTGAATCCTCACAGCAATTCAGGGAAAGTATTATTTCTATTTTAATGGATGAGGAAACTCAGAGAGGTTGAAAAACTTGCTTACAATCACACAGTGAGTCACTGGCAAGGTAGAAATTTAAGATTTTATTTTTTTAAAATAAATAAATAAATAAATTAATGTATTGGCTGCATCGGGTCTGTTGCTGTGCGTGGCCTTTCTCTAGTTGCAGCAAGTGGGGGCTACTCTTTGTTGTGGTGTGTGGGCTTCTCATTGTGGTGGCTTCTCTTGTTGCAGACCACGGGCTCTAGGCGCGCGGGCTTCAGTAGTTGTGGCGTGCAGGCTTAGTAGTTGTGGTGCACGGGGTTAGTTGCTCCGCGGCATGTGGAATCTTCCCCGACCAGGGCTCGAACCTGTGTCCCCTGCATTGGCAGGGGGATTCTTAACCACTGCGCCATCAGGGAAGCCCAAGGTAGAAATTTAGATTCAGGGCAACCTGTCTCAAAAGTCTGTCCTCAACTCCACCAGCATGTAAACCTTACACTGCTGATTAGTCCCTTCCTAAAATCTCAACTCTTCCATGAAGCAGGAAGAGAAGATACACAATACACATCACTGAAGAATGGCCCTAGGCCAAAATGGAAGCAGAGATATGACACACACAACAGCTTCATGGTAATCTGGTGTCTTAAAATCTTCTTTCTCTAATTTATTTATTTTGCATTTGTTTGCACTTGGGAATGTTTCCTATTGTCCTTTGTTTCTGAGTTTGCATCATGTCCTGAACAGTACGGTAGTTTATTTCAATTAATGCTTTCTTGTTCCTTGTACATAGTTTCACTTTGAGTATTCTTCTGATAGGATGAATGCTCTGCTTTTTCATCACACTCAGACAGAGCTCTGCTTTCCTCAGTAACTCCCCACTGTCCTTCACACACTGCTGCCCAAGACTGGAGCCAAGTATTCATGCTAATTCCCAGAATACAACCCAGACTCTTTTTTGATCAGATAAATTGACTTTGCCACCAGTACTTTTACACTCCTTTACCCCTGCTCATTTTCCTGTTCTATGTCACGCACCTCTGTGGCACATGCCTCCTGTCAGGACACAAGTTCTCACACGTATGTATAGGAAAACCTCTCGAGAGGATTCAACCAGCTAATTCCTTAGCTGGAGCCCTGGTGTTTTTCATATAACGAAGTATGGAATACCCTATCCCCTTCAGGTCCGTATTGGCAATCCATGCATGAGGAAAAGAGGGACCAGCCTTCTTTTCCTAGAGTTTTCAGGCGCTTGCAAGAGAGATGGTGGTATACGAAGCCGTTTTCAAGGAGCCCACGGTATAGTCTGGCAATGGGTAGAAGACAGCAGCTTGACCTTTCCATACCTTTATTCATTCAACAAACGTTTGTTGGCTACTAGCTGCCTCTACTCTTCTGTGTGCAGCTTTCAGTCCAGAAGGACAGACAAACTTGTGGGAGATTATAGTGCATTATTGGAGAGCACAGGATGGTGTGTAGTCCAGGCTGAGGTAGGAGGGGCGGGGCAGAAGTGATGCCTGAGAAGAGTAACCAGATGAAGGGGTTAAAGTTATTCCTGAACGAGAAGATAGTGCCAACAAAGATTTGGAGGGAAGAAGTGACTCCAGCAGCTAGAGGGAATACCCCATGAAGAAGGGAGCTGCCCTGGTAAAGTGCTCCCGGAGTGGAAGAGGCTCAGAATGTGTACCTAAGTAACTGCAGTAATCACTAAAGAGCCTAAGGGGAGTAGGTGTGAGTATAATTGCAGAGGCCTGAAGGGACCAGGTCGTGAACTGCCTCGTATTCCATTGTAAGAAGTGTGGACTTGCCCTCAGGATAGTGACAAGAACTTGAAGGGTTTTAGGGGGGGAAGAAGTGGACCCTCTGGTCACACTGTGGAAGGTGAACTGGAAATGAGTGGGACCGGAGGCAGGAAGACCAGTTAGGGGGCTGTTGGAATAATCCTGCCTTTGAAGGGAGGCTTTTACGCAGAGTCATTTGCTGCATTGTGGTTGCGACTCTCTCAGGGAAAATCTGGGGAAAATTTGTTTCCTACTCCACCAGAGAATGCCAGTGTTCCAAGGCCAGTAGTTCTGCCACTGCAACCCCACAGCTGGCCCCTGACTGGGGGCAAACATGACGGTGAATCTGTCATGCCTGGAGTCCTCCACTGGCAGGATGTGGAAAATCACAGAACTTGAAACTCACCTAAATTTCTAAGCCTTGTCCAGAGGAATTCTGGCAGCTCTGTAAATATGAAACCTTGGACTTTGTCACTTTTTCACTGATCTGTTCCGCCACTCCCAGCCCCCATACGCTCTAGTGACCATGTAAAATTCTAGCATCTGTCCATTCATGTGCCACTTCCTTCATGTAATTTTCCCTAATTTTTATTTCCTGGACTCCAAAAAAGAGTTAACTGTCCTGGGGCTTCCCTGGTGGCGCAGTGGTTGAGAATCTGCCTGCCAGTGGAGGGAACACGGGTTCGAGCCCTGGTCTGGGAAGATCCCACATGCCACGGAGCAACTGGCCCCTTGAGCCACAACTACTGAGCCTGCGCATCTGGAGCCTGTGCCCCGCAACAAGAGAGGCCGCAACAGTGAGAGGCCCAAGCACCGCGATGAAGAGTGGCCCCTGCTCGCCGCAACTAGAGAAAGCCCTCGCACAGAAACGAAGACCCAACACAGCCAAAAAATTAAAAATAAATAAATAAATTAATTAATTAATATTAAAAAAAAAAGCGTTAACTGTCCTGGAAAGATATCTACATCCCCATGTTCATTACAATCTTATTTACAATAGCCAAGATATGGAAACAACGTGGCCAAAAAAAAAAAAAGAATGAAATCTTGTCATTTGCGACAACATGGATGGACCTTGAGGGCATTATGCTAAGTGAAATAAGTCAGACAGGCAAAGATAAGTACTATATGATCTCACTTATATGTGGAGTCTTAAAAAAAACCCAGCAAACAGGGAATTAATTCCGTAGCGGTTCAGTGGTTAAGACTCAGCTCTTTCACTGCCGGGAGCCCGGGGTTCAATCCCCAGTCCGGGAACTAAGATCCTGCAAGCCATGTGGTGCAGCCAAAAAAACACACACAAAAAACAACCAAACGTCATAGATACAAAGAACAGATTGGTGGTTACCAGAGGCAGAAGTTGGGGGATAAGTGAAATGGGTGAAGGGAGTCAAAATATACAAACTTCCCAGTTATAAAATCAATAAGCCACTGGGATGGAATTACAGCATGGTCACTATAGTTAATAATACTGTATTGCACATTTGAAAGTTAAGACAGTAAATCTTAAAAGCTCTCATCACAAGAAAAAGAATTCTGTAACTGTGTATGGTGACCATGTTAACTAGACTTATATGGTGATCATTTTGCAGTACATACAAGCGTTGAGCCATTATGTTGTACACCTGAAACTAATATAATGTATGTAATTATACTTCATTTTTTTCAAAAAAGAAAAAAGAATTAACTGTTCTTATTTTAAGATTTCAAAGAATTTTGTGTATACAGTTAAAACAATTAATTGGAGCAATGAGGGAAGTTACACACAATGGATCAATTAAAGGAGGGCACAGTTCTACCCCTTACCCCAGATAAATCACAAATTGGTTAATTGCTATTACTTCCATGTTTGCAGTGCACTCTTACAACTTGGTTAAACTCCTCCTAAGTAATTGACTATACCTCCACTTAGCACTTATTTTGCCTTAGAGAAAGTTTATTTTTGTTTAAACAGCACTCACAGAGCACTAAATGTCAGGCACAGTCTAAGCACTTTATGAATAAGCCTCTTAACGACTCTACAGTGTAGATACTAATATTATCACCTGCATTTTGAGACGAGAAAACTGAGCCACTAAGGAGGGTTTCACAGCTAATAAGCAAGGGACACAGAATTTGAATCCAGGAAGCCTAGCTTTAGGGTCTGTGCTCATAGCCACAATTGTGTACATATGGCCTCTCTCTCCACCAGTACATCTTGGAAGCACCAAGGTCTGCAAATTGTTTTTTCCTGAATTGTGACTGTAAGCCAGGGATGTGGCAGCAGCAGGGAGTACAAATGTAAAAAGACATAGCTGTTACTCTCTGGGAGTAAATCGATTGTTTATTGAACATAACAAACCACAAAACTGTGGTCTAAAACAGCAGCCTTTTACTTGCTCACAATTCTGAACTCTGGGCTGGACTCTCTTGCC
This sequence comes from Balaenoptera acutorostrata, assembly GCF_949987535.1. Taxonomy (NCBI): domain Eukaryota; kingdom Metazoa; phylum Chordata; class Mammalia; order Artiodactyla; family Balaenopteridae; genus Balaenoptera; species Balaenoptera acutorostrata. Next base: position 18,385,510 of record NC_080070.1, on the reverse strand, counting down.
CATTTGCAGTCAAGTGATGGCTCAACTAGGACTAGAGCATCCGAGATGGCCTTACTCATGTCTAGCATCTCAGCTGGTTTAGCTGGAACAGCTGGAGGCTGGCTAGGCTTCTCTCCTCCTGGTCTTTCATTCTCAAGGAGGTTGGCTGGGGTTTCCTTTCATGATGTCTCAGGGCAGTAAAAAGCAAAAGTGGAAGCAGCAAGGCCTCTCAAATGCTAGGCTTGGAGCTCACCCAGCGTCACTTCCACTGTACTGTTTTGGTCCAAGCAAGTCAGAAGGCCCACCCAGATTCAGTGTGGCAGATGATTACATAATGGCTTGAATTCAGGGATGTGGGTGGTGGTAACTTGGTGGGTGGTTGACAGAGGGACATAGAAAGAAAGATAGGTATTCCAGGCGGATAGGAAAGCAGACATACAAGTACACGGTACCAGAAAGCATGTCGTACCTGAGGAATAACAAATAGTTCAGAGTGATTAGAGTAAAGGGCACTTGAGGGAGAATAAGCGTGAGGAGGTTGAAGAAGGAGGTGGAACCAGATCAGGAAGTGGCATGAGTGCCTTCCTAAGAAGTTTCAAATGTTACCCATAGGAACTAGGTCACTGAGAAATTTTGATTAGGGCACGTACATGATATGATTTGTGTATTTGAATATCACTTTGGGAGACCAAGAGAAGGGGTGAGATGGAAATCAGGAAGACCCTTGAGAAAGCTATTGCAAAATACCAGGTATAAGAAGATGAGACCTCAATGGAACAATGGCATAGGGAGCAGAGAAGAGAAAAAGGACTCCAGAAATATTTATGAGGCAAGATGAATAGGATATGGCAATTGAAGGAAGAATATGGAGTGAATCCCAAGTTTCCAACTTTGGCAACCGAGTAGATACAGGGGACTGAGTTTTATGAGAAAAGTGCTCATTTAAGTTTTGGATCAATTGATTTTGAGATGCCTGTATGACAGTCAATAGAAGTGTGGGGTAGACAAGTTGGATATACAAATCTGAATCCTAGGAGAGAGGACCGGATTAAAGATACAAATACAAAATTCATCAACAAACAGGTGGTGGTAAGAAGCCATAGATCCCAGAAGCATGTAGAATGGTAGAATAGAGGCTGGGAATGACTAAAAGGGAAGAACAACATTTAATGATGAGAAGAGAAAGAGAAGGTGCTTCCCTGGTGGTGCAGTGGTTAAGAATCCACTTGCCAATGCAGGGGACATGGGTTTGATCCCTGGTCTGGGAAGATCCCACATGCTGCAGAGCAACTGAGCCCACACACCACAACTAGTGAGCCTGTGCTCTAGAGCCCGTGAGCCACAACTACATGAGCCTGCATACCGCAACTACTGAAGCCCATGCGCCTAGAGCCGGTGCTCCACAGCAAGGGAAGCCATTGCAATGAGAAGCCCACGCACTGCAATGAAGAGTAGCCCCACTAGGGGAAGCCCGCACGCAGCAACGAAGACCCAACACAGCCAAAAATGAATAGATAAAATAAATAAATTTATTTAAAAAAAAAGAGAGAAAGAGAAGGCCATATAGGAAACTTAAAAAGAAGAACTATAAAGACAGGAGGAAAACTAGGAGGGGTGGTGCCCTGTAAGTCAAGGGAGAAAAGAATTTCTAAGGTATTCGGAAAAGTGCTTGTGGGACTTGACAATCGATCACTGGTGACCATGCTGAGAGCAGTTTTAGAGGAGCTAATAACCCAATTGCTATGGATTGAGGAAACCTCAATCAAGTGACAGCATGCCTGTACGTGAGATGATGGGTGACGGGGGAGTTGCAGGAAGTTAGATTTCCTTAATCGAAAGTGATCTACCAAGAGGGAAATGTGTGGGCTTAAAGAGTGTGTGAGGGGAAGGCTCATAATAGATGTGCTGAGAAAGAAAATCTTCTTTGAATGCCACTTCCTGCCAAGTTTCTGCTCAATATTTTTCTCACTTTCGTGCTAAACTTCGGAAAAAATCCCTTTACCTTTTCATTCTCTCTTCCCCTTCACTCCTTAAGACCACTTTCATTGTAATCCGGCATTTGTCTCTATATAACAATGACTTTCAAAAAAATTACCCGTGACTTTTTTGTTCCACCTAATGTACATTGTGTCATTCAATATTATTTGTTCAGAAGAATGAATATGCTTGCTATTCTTAACAATGTACTCTGTGATTTTGTTTAAATTATTTAATTCTGATTTCCAGTAGTGAAATGAGACTATAAACTCTATTTTCTCCCAATCTCAGTGGAATGTTGGAGGAGTTGATAAAGTGAGGTTGTGAGGTACATGGAACATCTATGAAGTAAGCAGCTATAATTATATTTCCCTAGTAGGATTGTTTCAGGGATTAAATGAGATAATGTAACAACAACAACATTCTTAATAAATATTCTTAATAAATATCTGGTATATGATAGCAAATTCATTTTTAATTTATTTTTTATTGAAGTATAGTTGAGTTACAATGTTGTGTTAATTACTGCTGTACAACAAAGTGGCTCAGTTATACACATATATACATACATTCTTTTTCCTATTTTTTCCGTTATGGTTATCACAGGATATTGAATATAGTTCCTTGTGCTATACCGTAGGACCTTGTTGTTTGATAGCAAATTCTTAATAAATTCTTAATAATTATCTGGCATATTATAGCAAATGGTAATGACTGTATTTTAGTTTGAAAATTAGCAAACTAAAATTTAGCAAGTGAAAAAAGAAGGTCCAGTTATTTGGGGGTGCTTAGGTAGAAAAATATTTGGTGTTTATGAAATGATATGTCTGCAAATTGCTTCAAAATAATCTCCTGTGTTGGGGGTGAGGAACAGGAACTGACCAGCTATTGAAGCTGGTCATTCATTATTCTAATTTTGTATACATCTGAAATTTTCATAATAAAAAGTTATGATTGTTTAACTGCATGCAACTATATTGACGCAATACACTGGTATATACAGTAGATGAAATGTAATGAACTTAGTTTGCAACCCATCAAATGGCTTTTTGAGGTTTAGACACCTTACACCCCACTCCACTCCCCAAAGTAAGGGAGTAACGCAAGGAAGATTTAATTTGAAATGGAGATAATTATTTGGATTTACGGCTTTCATAATATCATAAGTGGGCGTCACTTCAATAAACAGTGTTTTTCTGTTCCAGCTAACCAACTTTAATCACTAGAAACAAACTACAAGTCCCAGGACGCACTGCACGACTAACGTCAACTCGAGGACCTCGGGTCTTCGAACTGGTTACCCTCGCCTGACTTGAATGGGAATTTTCGTCAATCCCGGAGAAAATTGACGTCTGTGACTTAGAACAGATTTTGGAGTATTTGTACGCCTGGGTCGGTCGAGCGTGCATTTCGGAAGGGACAGCGTGGTACCTTTCTGATTAGGCGCGGCCCCGGGCAGCCTCACCCTCTTCTGGGGCTTCCGTGCGGCGGGAGGGCTCCGTTAGTTCGCCTGCAAGATGGCGACGCTGTTGGCGGTAAATTCGGGTAGGTGCGGCCGGGGCAGAAGGCAAGCTGTGGGGCAGGGTGCTGGTCCGATCTTCAGGCAGAGACGCGGGCAGTGAGGTTCCTCGGAGTCCAGGTCCGCACTTGTGCATAGTGCCCGCTTCTCCCTAGCTCTGGGCCTGGAGTCCCGCCCCTCCCCAGTTTGAATGGCGCGCGTCGGCGCTGCGGCTCTAGCCCTAGAGTTGGGGCTTAAGGATCGAGGCACGGAGGCTTGGTCCCCTGGAACCTGGCGTGCAGTTCTCGCAGCCCAGGGCCGAGTCTGGTCCCTTCCATTCCCCACCCCATTATGTGTCTGCGGTCCGAATTCCTGCAGGATTTGCAGTTCTCCGGCAATGAGGCCGGGAGACCTGAGATATTTTTCAGCCAGGAGCGCAGGCTGAAAACTCGCACCTCAAAATGGACACTGGGGCCCTTCTTGGAGGTTGGGTGGGTGCGTGGGGTCCTACAGGAAGAGAGGTCCCTTGATTATGAAACCTGCAATCCGGAAGGTGGCCCAGGAGTGCCGTGACTCCCAGCTCTGCGTGTGTGGCCCGTCCCTGGATGCTCCCGTACCTTTGGAGCAGTAGATCTTCCGGGAGGGGCAGAATCTAGAAGGGAGTAAAGAAACTCTGGAACATTTGGATTGGGTCCTCTGGGCAATTCTCAATCAGGGGCGGAATCCCCCCGCCCCCATCGGGGCGTTTGAAAGAGTGGGTGCATTTTGACTGTCACAGTTCCTGGGATGCACCGCTGGCTCCTAGTGGGCGGGCCAAGGATGCCAGAAGTGCTGCAGCGGCCGGAGCGGGCCTGAAAATGAAGAATTTCCTGCTCAGAATGCCTTGATTGAGCCGTACTAAACTTCATGGGCGGTTAAGAGCACGTTTGTGTGGTAAATGCTTGTAGAGGATCTCACTCAAGAGGACTCTTTTCTAGGCGCCTTTTCTTTCCGTCTCTATACAGTCTTTTTGTTGCTGGTTTGTTCTTTTCACACGACTGATATTCTTGAAAACTTGTCTAAACCTGACTTTTGCAAATCAAACCATTTCGGAAAGCCTACGATAAATTGTTTTATAATAATGAATGATTATGTTTATTGAGTACCTCCTTTTTCGCAGCCACTGGACTAAGCGTTGTACTTTCATCTTATTTAGTGCCCTTTATACAACTCTGGGGTAACTGCTATTAAACACCCCAATTTGCAGGTTTGGAAATAGAGTCTTAGAGTGGTTAAGTAACTTCTCCAAGGTTATACAGCTAATGATTCGAAGCCAGTCTTTGATACTTAAACGTCTACATGCTCCTACTTAAGCAAAACGTAATTCATTTCATTACATAGTATTTCCATATATCTGAATGTTAGTAGTGAAATTACTTCCTTAGTACTGCTGTCCTGCCCTCCCACACAGATGTAAACTTAAAACAAGGCGTGTGTGTTTTATGTGTGGTTATATACTTTTCTTTAGTATGTACTCGTCTTAAGTTACTATCATTAAACATAAATCATTGAAGGAAAAGGAGTTGCCAACAGCTGCAAAGAGTATACATTGTATAACAAGGCCTTGTGGCAGGAGTGTTTAATTGGCAACATAGAAAGGAAACATTTTTAAGAGCCCAGTCAGGAGAATATTTTTTTAAGGAAAGTAAATGTCCAGCGAAACAACCCAAATGCCCATTGACGAATGAATGGGTAAACAATGTGGTCTATAGATAAATAATGGAATGCTATTTAGCTTTAAAAAGGAAATCCTGTCCTATGCTCAGCATGAATGAACCTTGAAGACATTCTGCTAAGTGAAGTAAGCTAGTAACAAAAAGACTAATACTGTATGATTCTACTTGTATGAGGGATTGAAAGTAATAGAAGCAAAGAATGTTGGTTGCCAGAGGTTGGTGGGAGGGGGAAATGGGGAGTTGTTTAACGGGTACAAAATTTCAGTTTTGGAAGATGAAAGTTCTGGAGATCTGTTGTACAACAATGTGAAAGCCCTTAACGCTACTGAACTGCACACTTCAAAATGTTTTTAAGATGGCAAATTCTTTGTTATGTGCTTTTTACCATAATTCAAAAAAAAAATTAAACATCTTAGAGTTGTAGAAGGGGAAAAAAGTAGAGGTAGAGTTTGAAGGCCTATGCCTGAGTTTCAGTGGCATGATTTACTAGTATTGTGACCTGTATCAGCCCAGCTGAGTAGACCTACAGGCTTGTGAGTAAGCACCCATTAACACTGACAGTCCTTGGATGGCTGTCTGGTCACCCCTGTCCTGTTCATAGCATTGTCTATTTCAGACCTTTTCCACACTCCTCAAATCTTTAAGCTCCAGCTGATCCCTCAGTCTCCTAGTCACAGAGAAAATAGAAGCCAACAGGCATGAACTCTTTTTTTCACCCTTGAACCTACAAACCTAGATATATGTGCACTGTTTCGCGTCAGTTTTGCTGTGTCTTCCTGTCTGAGGTAAATCCCGCCCTTTACACTCTTCTCCCCGTTGTTCCCTCCTCTCTCTTTTGTTCCTTTTCTTTCCGCCAATTGCCCAAATCTTTACCTCGATCTCATGCCTCATTCCATTTACTGTCCTCTCACTCCTCTTCACCGTCAAACCTTTCAAAGATTCATCAGTGTTCAGACCCTGTTGCCATACCTTCTCCTCCTCTAGCCACTCTAGTCTGTTCCCATCCTCCTGAACAGCTCTCAACATTTACATGCTTTTCTGTTTCACTAAGTCCACCAGACATTTGAAATCTATCTCACTTGATCTTTTAGGGTAAAGACCCAAATCCTTAACATGGGCAGGTAAGCCCTGCATGGTATGGCAGTTGCCTCCCTTGCTGATCCCTTCTTGGTACTCTCGCTCTCTTGGCATTTTCAGGGGTTTGAGAGTGCAGCATTTCCTCTTGCCTCGGGAACCCACATGCTGTCCTCTTTTCCTGGAGTGTACGTCCACCACCTCCCACTCCTACTTTCATCCTTCACATTTCAGCCTAATTATCACTTGCTCAGTGAATCCTTCCCTTCCCTGATCTCCCTGGCTAGGTCACATTCCCCTATTATGTGATCGTTGCCCTGGGTACTTCACCTTCATAGCACATACCATAATGGATATTGCCCTTATGTATGACTGTATGGTAAATGTGCTTCCTCACTACACTGTGAGCTTACCCATACCTAGTACCTGATGAATGAGTGAATAAATGTGACTTGCTGGAGGTATTCCTAAAATTTAGGAAAATAAATGTATTCCTCAAACAAGCAAATGACTTATGTTAAAAATACATATTTAGTAATTTGGAAAAATTATAACTTCCTTTCATCTGTAATCAATAACAGGGAGATATTTACCAAAATTAGTCAAACCAAAGACAAAATGAATATAAATCTTTGTTGCAGCTACCTTCCGTGATGTGTCGATGTTATTGATGGACTCAGGAGGCTGGTATCTGTGGGGTTTTTTAGTGTAGATTTTTGATCTGTTATTGGATGCCTCCCCACAAAAGGGGGGAAGTGGAATTCTCTCTAGAATTCACTGAGCTTATTCAAACTAAGTATGTATAGTGCAAAGAAAGTTATTCTTCAGGGGTTCTACTGAGTATTACTTTTACAGACAGTTTACTTTTGTTAGCTTTTTGTCAGGTTTTAAAAATACCTGTGGTAAGGCAAGTTTCACATTTGCCTACAAGTCATTTTTGATAACTTTCCTTCATCCCCTGTGCCAATCAGTTACCAGTTCTGACTCTACCAACAGACCTTGCCTTTCTATTTTACTGCCCTCATCCTGGTTAAGGTTCCATCACCTCATGAATAGCTTACCTACCCAACATCCTTGGGTCCTGAAACTTCATATTCTAGTTAGTCCATTGGTCACACCATTGTCCAATTTCATTTTGTCATCTGCTACTTGAAACATTCCCATTTACTAACAGGAAAAATTCCATCTTGGCCAGGAATACAAGGCTCAAACCTACTCTGTCCTTTGCAGCTGGAAAGAGCCAAGAAAATGATCTCTAGGGAAGTCAGTTAGTCATCATCCAACTAGCACCGTACAGGCTGTCACCAGGATCCAGGGTCAGGTCCTCATTTTGGCAGGCCTGGAACTGTGATGTTTGTTAGGGTATCCAGAGTTGAGTAGATTCCAGTAATTGATGTTCTCTGATCACATTGGGAAAAGACAGATATATAAACCAGTGTGTCAATTAATTGATCTTTAGTGGGAAGTACATCTGCATGGGTGCTCATTTCATTTTTAATTCTAGAAATTTATATGACGAGCTATATTTTTCATTAGAAGATTGACAAGTTTAGGATCAAAACAGGAGAGGCAAAGGAGGGAGTTGGATGGTTGCTCTCTATGTAAGGTCTAGACATGGTGATTCCCATTCCTCCACATCCCCACCCCAAAGACCCTGATGCATAACTTCCTGCTCTGCCCTTCAGATTAGGTTAGAGTCTTCCTTTTGTATGTTCTCATAGCACTCTGTACTTCTCCGTTAGTCTGGTAGTTCTGTTTTTTTTTTTTTTAATTTTATTTTTATTTTTGGCTGTGTTGGGTCTTCGTTGCTGCGCGTGGGCTTTCTGTAGTTGCGGCGAGTGGGGGCTACTCTTTGTTGCGGTGCGCGGGCTTCTCATTGCGGTGGCTTCTCTTGTTGCGGAGCACGGACTCTAGGCACATGGGCTTCAGTAGTTGTGGCTTGCAGGCTCTAGAGCGCAGGCTCAGCAGTGGTGGCGCATGGGTTTAGTTGCTCCGTGGCATGTGGGATCTTCCTGGACCAGGGCTCGAACCCTTGTCCCCTGCATTGGCAGGCGGATTCTTAACCACTGTGCCACCAGGGAAGCCCCGGTAGTTGTGTTTTTCTTTTTTTTTTTTTTTTAAATTCTTGGTTTTTTCTGCACGTACTTTAAATTTATTTATTTACTTATTTTTGGGTGTGTTGGGTCTTCATTTCTGTGCGAGGGCTTTCTCTAGTTGTGGCAAGTGGGGGCCACTCTTCATCGCGGTGCACGGGCCTCTCACTGTCGCGGCCTCTTGTTGTGGAGCACAGGCTCCAGACGCGCAGGCTCAGTAGTTGTGGCTCACGGGCCCAGTTGCTCCGCGGCATGTGGGATCTTCCCAGACCAGGGCTCGAACCCGTGTCCCCTGCATTGTCAGGCAGATTCTCAACCACTGCGCCACCGGGGAAGCCCCGGTAGTTGTGTTTTGAATCCTGCATTTAATGCCTGTCTTTCTTGTCAATCTATAAGTTCTCTGAGGCCTGGGATCCTGTCTGTCTTGCTTGCTCTGTAGTCCCTGGAACGTGCATGGCCCTCAGTAAATGTTTGTTGAGTGAATGGATGATCCAGCTTGACTGGTTTAGTCTGTCCTCTCCCTGCACATCCTTTTAAAAAAAAAATCTGCCCAGTAAATTGCCGCCTTCTGACAACATTGTTCATAAGATTGTAATGCATTTAGTTGGGTTATCTTGCATGTCATTCTGACTGTTCTGATGACTTTAGTGGGATTTGTGTTTTCTCAGATGGCAGTTAAACATGTTTGCAGAGCACCCTTTACGGTTTAAGCTATAGTTAGTTCATCTGTTGAGTGAGTGAGTGGTTTTGATTAGTTTCTCTTTCAGAGCCTTTATAAATACAGGGTGCCATATCTGATTGTTTGCAAACAGCAACTTTGGGCTCCCAGGTCGTGCTTTTCAAACCATGCTTAGCAGCAAAAGCTCTCTAAGTATTACTTATTATTGTTACTACCTTTACAAAGCAAAATGTGATCCTTTTTATATGAGTTTACAAAAGAATTCCATATTTCTATGCTGTTTTTTAATAGCTAGTGTCCCAGCCAAAATAAAATACTTGTTTTTTCAGCTTCTAAGTTTTACAGAATCTGATTTTTTCCCCCCTATTCTTGCTTTTCCTCTGGGTGATAGGGAGGGAAGGAAAGGCAGTTACATTTATTGAGTGACTACGATATGCCAGACACTATATTGTATATTTTACCTAGTTTATCTCATTTAATTCATTCAACCCTATGAAGCAGGTGATGTCCCTATTTTATATAAAAGGAAACTGAAGTTCAAAGAGGTTATTTTCTCACTCCATGTCACATAACTAATACTAAGTGACAAAACCAGGTTCAGCTGATATTCCAATTTAAAGTCAGGATTTACTTTATATTAAGTTAGGTAAAATGACGTTTATATTATTGCTTGTGAATTCTAATATTCTTTTATATTAATGTTTGGTTTGTATATATAACTCCTTATATTTAAAAGTAGCTGTGAGCATGACTAAAATGTATAGACGATAACCTTACCTTATTTTCCAAATATATGTTTTATTTGATGCTGATTTTTATTTTTTTTCTTTAAGCTGCTAGTCTGTGGGGTCCTTACAAAGACATTTGGCAGACTGTGGGAAATGCTCTTTGGAGAAGACAACCTGAAGCTGTCCACCTTCTTGACATGATTTTGAAGAAACACAAACCTGACTTCATCTCATTGTTCAGAAACCCAGTAGGAAATTTTCTTTTTTTGCTTCTTGGATTTGCTTTTTCCTTTAAAGATTGAAGGAGCAAGTACATTCTTAATGCATGTAAATGAAATGTTACTTGTTCTAGTCCATTTATTCAAGTTTTTTCTAAAAATGGAAGTTTCCTGGGAGCAATTATTATCTTTTTTCTCTTCTCCATAGAAGTTAATATTGTATTTATCTCTAGCTAGGAGATATCTTAATAGTATTTGAATACAATTTAGAAAGTTCCGTATATTTCAGAAATATGAGCCTCCTTGGAATTTCTGACTTACAGTTAATCTGTCTAAGCTTAGTAAGATTGATTATTTTATTTATTCCCAGGTACACTTCAACATTTTAACTCTTCATAATGTTATGTAAGTTGTGTTAGCAGTTAATTCTTACATATTGTTAATCACTGCATCTTGACGTACTTTTCAACCAGGGGTAGAGTACTTCAGTGGCAGGGATTCATATTTGGAAGCTCCTTTCCCTGCTGCTTGACAGTTTTTTTTTATAGACCAGCAAGACCATCTAAGAACTATTTAAGAGCCCTAGCCTGGGAGCCAACTGAGCTGAGTTCCAGTCTTGGCTCTACCACTAAAGAGTTGTATGACCACAGGCAAGTCACCTGACTTATCTGGGCATCAGTTTTTCCATTCTGTTAATAGAGAAGTTGAATTAAATGACTATATGGCCTTTTTCAAGGTGTAAATACCTAAGATTTTATGATCTATCAAGTAATTCTATACTATATGTTATTTGTTAAATATTTGCACCAAGTAAGCCTTTTTGCAAATAAGACTACATTTTAAAATAACATACTAATAAGCTATCATTAACCCTACTAATTAATTATATAATTCTTTTCGATTTGCTATTTCCCACTTGAAGATTTATTGTTTTTATATTTATTAAAGATATAATTAGAAAGTTTCTTAGACATTTGAAAAATAGTATGCTATTTTGTGTGATTTCTCAACATTTTGTAGTTCAGAGTTTAGCAGAAGCAGTTATTGAGAAGGTAATAACAGTATAAAAAGTTGAAAGTGATGTAAAATGTTACCTCATAAAGGTCTAACTATATCTGATAGTTAGACCTTTATCTGATAAGAAATGCTCCTGTTTGTCACTTTACCAGACTGCTTGTGAATAAACTTCTCTAGGTAACAATTTACCTTGTCTCCATGTGCTATTTTCATTACATGATCCTATTTATTTATTTTTATTGTTGTAGCCAAAAAATGTTCAACAACATGAGAAGGTTCAGAAAGCCAGTACAGAGGGAGTTGCTATCCAGGGTCAACAGGGAACCCGACTTCTTCCTGAACAGCTCATTAAAGAAGCCTTTATCCTCAGTGACCTTTTTGATATTGGAGAATTGGCAGCTGTTGAGCTTCTCCTTGCTGGTAGGTTGACATTTAACTGAATCTATGGTAAGGTAGTACATAAATGTAAAATTATTCACTTGTAATTTAAAATATTATATCATTTAGATTCCAAAATAGTTTCTAAAGATGTAGTTTATTTGATATTCATAGTGTTTCCTTTTTTTTTGTTTATCTGTGACTAATGGGAAGGCTTTAGTTTAGGGATCAGAGTTGTTAAAGGAAATTTAACTGTATTAAGATAGACTTTTTCATGGTAATTGACTAGCAAAGAATGACTGCATCTCAGAAGTTTTGTAGCACAAAGCATTTATTGTCATATAACGAGTAAGAAGGTAAGGTCACTGCTTTTTTGGAGTTTCTTTTTGAGGGGGTGATTCAGATAATGAATAGGTAAAGAATAAGATAATTTCGATAATACTGAGTTCTAGGAAGAAAATAAAACAAGGCAATGGGATATAGAGACATGGGGGGTGATAGGGGGCACCTGTAAATTGGGTACTTAGGGAAGGCCTCTCTGAGATTGGGACATTTGATCTGGGACCTGCCTGATGACAAGATACCAGAGTTGTTGGGGAAGGGTGTTCCAGGGAGAGTAGACAGCTCAATGTGTGAACAAAGGCCTGCTGAAGGATACAAAGACCACTGTGGCTGGAACATCAGGAACTAGGGAGAGTGAAGGAAGACAAGGACAGAGCAGGAGTCGGACCATAGTCTTGCAGGCCATGAAGATTATTTGGATTTTATTCTAATTACAGTGGGAGGTTGTTGGCAGGGGCTTTAAGCAGGAGTTGCAGAATCCAGAATAACTGAAATTATTTCTCTGGCTGCTGTAGAGAGAAAAGATTGAAATTTCCATAAAGTAAGCAGTTCATTTTAATTATAGCAAGGGAACCATGTGAAGAAGCCAGGTGGGCATTTTAATTGAAAGAAAGTCTAATATGTCTGAAGATAGAACGTGGCTGCCAGAATCCTTTTTGACCTAAGGCTGCATTAAAAGAAATACGATATTGAGAATGACTAAGGTCGTTTTCCCATTCTGTGATGCAGATGTTAGCTGGACATGCTTGAATTTTGAGTTTAACTCAAAACTTCATTTAACAGTTATTTTTTCTGTGCATATTATGGGCCAGGCACTGTGTTAAGACTCCAGGGATATAAAGATGAATAAAACTTCAACTAGTGTAAAGGAGCTCATGGTCTAGTAATTGAGAAAGACATGGAAACCAATAACTATGCCACCATTATGTGCATTAATGCATGGTTCAGGGATGGTCCAGAGGGGAGGCATTTAAATTGACCTCAGGTTGTACAGAGAAGTCCACAAAAATAATGAGGCTTACGGTAGTTGTTGAAAAATGAGTAGGCATATGTCAGGTGGAGTAGGTGTGCATTCAGGAAGACAGAGGGCATCTAGACAGAAGAAATCTCCTGTAAGAGGTGTGAGGCAGTGAGATGAATTTGGGGAACAGAAGGGAGTAGAGTGTAAGAGCGATTGGGCCAAGGGGCGAAAAAAACCATAGGAAATGAAACTGAAACTATAGGCAAAGTAGTTCAGAAAAGACAAAGTAGAACTTATTCAAAGGAGAGCAGTTAAAAAGGGTGAGTAAAAGCTGAAACATAAGAAAATGTTATTTAATTTACTAGGGGAAGAAACATACAAATATTTGAAAGACTTTTTGTGAAAGAGATGAAACAGTGGGTAGATGTTTGAAGTAGAGGACTCTTAAGACCCTTTAAACCCTAAGGTTCTGTGATTTCTTTGAACTGAACACTGGTATAGTGATTTTTGTCTCAGCCTAAACACATATGTGTTTATTTACTAAATTATTTCTCAACTTCCTTTCCTAGGAGAGCACCAGCAGCCACATTTTCCTGGCCTCACCAGAGGCTTAGTAGCTGTTCTTTTATACTGGGATGGAAAGCGGTGCATTGCAAATTCCCTGAAAGCCTTGATACAGTCTCGACGAGGAAAGACATGGACCCTCGAACTCAGGTCTGTTTGCATGCTGGGATTTCAAGGGGTTAATTAGAAATTGCTTGAAGAATTATAATTTTAGAAACAAAAATTCTCTTTAGTATGTATAATTTAAGTGTATAACCTAAGTTGAGTAATAAATAACTCCCTTATTCTGCCAAGAATGACACAACAGTTTAAACCTGCTTTATTTTGTTTACAAATGAAATGTAATTCAGTTATTTATGGTTAGAAGTTTATTGAAACACAATGATCTAAAAAGAATGGCAAGAGCTAGGTTATAGCTCATCCTGATTGTTTCCAGTAACCCAACATGATCATCAAAAGAGTGTTTGCTATATCCATGTGATGAGAAAGTATAAACATTACTGTTCATTATAACTTTATTGATTTTTTTCATTACAGTCCAGAGCTGGTTTCCATGACAACACGGTTTACTGATGAGCTGATGGAGCAAGGATTGACTTACAAAGTTCTTACTCTTGTGTCACAGATTGATGTTAACAATGAGTTTGAGAAACTACAGCGTGAGAGAGGTTTGGGCAGTGAAAAACATCGAAAAGAGGCAAGGGTTCAATGACATCAATTCACGGGTTGTCTGTGTCACATCTTGGAGGCAGAAAAGTCATGTCACTTAGAACATTCTTCTAATACAGGCATAGGAAAATTAACAATGCATAGGAAAGTGTGTAGGCAGTTGTGTCCATGAAATTGACTTGCACTTGTTTCAGCCTCTTTCTAGTCACTATGTGCCATGCTAGCACTTTTTCTGGAATGAGCCCTTTAAGAAATTTTTTTTTTTTTTTTAATTTATTTTTGGCTGTGTTGGGTCTTTATTGCTGCGCGCGGGCTTCCTCTAGTTGTGGCGAGCGGGGGCTACTCTTTGTTGCGGTGTGTGGGCTTCTCATTGCGGTGGCTTCTCTTGTTGCAGAGCACGGGCTCTAGGTGCACGGGCTTCAGTAGTTGTGGCACGCAGGCTCAGTAGTTATGGCTCGTGGGCTCTAGAGCACAGGCTCAATAGTTGTGACGCACGGGCTTAGTTGTGCTGCGGCATGTGGGATCTTCCCGGACCAGGGCTTGAACCCGTGTCCCCTGCATTGGCAGGCTGATTCTTAACCACTGTGCCACCAGGGAAGCCCTGAGGCCTTTAAGAAATTGATTGTCCTATAGAGGAGGTTGGGACTTAAGAATGAGTAATTAACCGTAGGGTTTGTTCAGAATTGCAGAGGTGAGATTTTAGGGTCACTTATGGATTCAGATACATTTATATAGTTCGCCTTTATGATAGATAGTTTACATTTTGGAATAAGATCAGGCTTCAGTGTAATTTATTTATACCAATAATCATTCATCTTTATTTCTAGGTTTCTGATCTCATCAAGGAGTGCAGGCAGTCTCTGGCAGAAAGCCTTTTTGCCTGGGCTTGCCAATCACCTTTAGGCAAAGATGACACTCTGCTCCTTATTGGACATTTGGAAAGAGTGACTGTTGAGGCTAATGGCTCGTTGGATGCAGTGAATCTGGCTCTTCTTATGGCACTTCTGTACTGCTTTGATATCAGTTTTATAGAACAAAGCACAGAGGAACGTGATGGTATTGGATTTTGTACCTATTAATACATTTATTTCAAAAATCAGATTTAATTGTGGAGGTAACATTTAAGAAGGGTGGTTTTTTAACAACTAAGATAAAAATAGTATATTTTATTCCTTTGTGTGTAATTCATCCATATTTGAATATTTAGATATAAGATCACATTTTTAAAGTAATTGCAGCCCCGTTAGATATTTCTGTTATCTTTTGAGGTTTTGGAATGGGAAAGTGCTAAAGGATTTGCAATATATGTTTGTTGAGTTAGGCATGCCTAATTTACTTGCTTGTTTTTTTTTTTTTAAATTAATTTATTTGGTTGTGCCAGGTCTTAGTTGCGGCAGGTGGGCTCCTTAGTTGCGGCACATGGACTCCTTAGTTGTGGCAGGTGGGCTGCTTAGTTGTGGCTCACCCGTTCCTTAGGTGCGGCATGCAAACTCTTAGTTGCGGCATGCATGTGGGATCTAGTTCCCTGGCCAAGGATTGAACCTGGGCCCCCTGCATTGGGAGCGTGGAGTCTTAACCACTGCGCCACCGGGGAAGTCCCCCTACTTGCTTGTTTCTTTACTATTCACATTTTAAACCTTTCATTCTAAGGGAGGATCACTATAATTTTTAGTAATATATTATCTTTGACTTTTTTTTTTCTGTGAAGTAGATAAAATTTCTCTTGGTAACCTTGTAAACAGTTACTGCTTAGAACTGAGTATCTCAAAAATGATTCCCACAAAGGAAGCTTATTGCCATTTAATGTCATAAATATTTATAATTATTCCAACAGTTGTCCGCTGTCTGCTTTTGACTGTATCATCCCCGTCTCCTTTCGTTAGGTATGTGAGGAGACCAGACATTTCCCACTCCTCTTTGGTGATCATCCTTAGCCATTACAAAAGGCTTATTTAAAATACAACTACCCCTTACCTCCAATCAAATTGTCACATAGTACATTGTGTGTCACATAACAAGCAGTACCTGTGCTTCTCATATAGGAATGCTGCCAGTTAATGCATTGGTCAGATTTCCTGTATTGAATGAAATGAATCACAGAATTAAGTAGATGTAGTCTGTTTTTATGATAGTATACTTATTATTTCAAACATTAATTATAATTAGTCATAATTTTTTGATGGGAATACTCTGACTTTCTGATTCTTAGACATTATTCCTGTATATCAAAAGTGAAAATTTCTCTACTTTGGTATAGTTGTCTATTTTTGTTTTCAGATATGATTCATCAACTTCCACTGTTGACAGAGAGACAATATATTGCAACAGTTCACTCTCGTCTTCAAGACTCACAGCCTTGGAAACTGCCGGGGCTGCAAGCCACTGTGAGACTTGCCTGGGCACTGGCATTGAGGGGGATATCTCAGCTCCCTGATGTGACAGGTAAACTGATTGTAGGTCATTTTGTTATGAGGAAATGACATATCAACATTTAACGGCATTTCAGAAAAGGTGTTATCTTTTTCTTTTTTTTTTTTTTGGCTGCGCTGTGTAAGAAAAAGGTGTTATCTTTAACATGTATAAGCATGAGCCTAGGAAGATACCTAGAGTTGCGGTAAATGAAATTTTGTATTGTGAAATACGGATCTTTTCCTTTTTTCTTGTCTCCCAAAAGAAATTATTTGAAAAATTTTTTCCCTTTCTTGCAGCCAGTGACAATTCTCTTTTAGCTTCTTTTTTTCCTTAAGAGTTTTAAATTTGAAATGACAGTGTAACAGTATTTTTTTTAACATTTTTCTTTTTGGTTTTGTTCACAGACTAATTTTTCTCACATTGTGTCAGATTAAAAACTACTATTATTTTAAAATACAGTATATTAGGTGATATTTGGTTCAATCAATAATGGATGGGGAATCTGACTTCTAACAATTTGTTACCCACTATAGCATATCCTCTTCTGCTGTTTACGTTCATGTAATTATCATACTAATAGTGGTTTACTCTAACAGGGTGAGAACTATGCTTTTGTTGTAATTTGAAGCCCCCAAAATTGTCACTTCTGTAGGTTTTTAGGGTAAATCTGGAAAGGTTTTATTAACGTTTACAGTCCATGTCAATGTTTCCTAGTCTTAGAGTGTCAGCAGATTCCAGTATCTTATCAGTTGTATGATTCCAGAACATTTTGTTCTCTAGTCTCATGCTGTTCCCAAGTGGGCTGTGGAAAGATTTTTTTTTTTAATTTTTGAAATTTATTTTATTTATTTTTTCTACAGCAGGTTCTTATTAGTTATCTATTTTATACATATTAGTGTATATATGTCAATCCATATCTCCCAATTCATCCCACCACCACCACCCCCCAGCCAGTTTCCCCCTTTGGTGTCCATACGTTTGTCCTCTACGTCTGTCTCTATTTCTGCCCTGCAAACTGGTTCATCTGTACCATTCTTCTAGGTTCCACATATATGCGTTAATATACGATATTTGTTTTTCTCTTTCTGACTTACTTCCCTTGTATGACAGTCTCTAGATCCATACACATCTCTACAAATGACCCAGTTTTGTTCCTTTTTATGGCTGAGTAATACTCCATTGTATATATGTACCACATCTTGTTTATCCATTTGTCTGTCAATGGGCATTTAGGTTGCTTCCATGACCTGGTTATTGTAAATAGTGCTGCAATGAACATTGGGGTGCATGTGTCTTTTTGAATTAGGGTTTTCTCTGGGTTTATGCCCAGTAGTGGGATTGCTGGGTCATATGGTAATTCTATTTTTAGTTTTTTAAGGAACCTCCATACTGTTCTCCATAGTGGCTGTATCAATTTACATTCCCACCAACAGTGCAAGAGGTTCCCTTTTCTCTACACCCTCTCCAGCATTTGTTGTTTGTAGATTTTTTGATTATACCCGTTCTAACTGGTGTGAAGTGGTACCTCACTGTAGTTTTGATTTGCATTTCTCTAATTATTAGTGATGTTGAGCAGCTTTTCATGTGCTTCTTGGCCATCTGTCTGTCTTCTTTGGAGAAATGTCTATTTAGGTCTTCTGCCCATTTTTGGATTGGGTTGTTTCTTTAATATTGAGCTGCATGAGCTGTTTATATATTTTGGAGATTAATCCTTTGTTTGTTGATTCGTTTGCAAATATTTTCTCCCATTCTGAGGGTTGTCTTTTTGTCTTGTTTGTAGCCTCCTTTGCTTTGCAAAAGGTTTGAAATTTCATTAGGTCCCATTTGTTTATTTTTGTTTTTATTTCCATTACTCTAGGAGGTGGGTCAAAAAGGATCTTGCTGTGATTTATGTCATAGAGTGTTCTGCCTGTGTTTTCCTCTAAGAGTTTTATAGTGTCTGGTCTTACATTTAGGTCTCTAATCCATTTTGAGTTTATTTTTGTGTATGGTATTAGGGAGTGTTCTAATTTCATTCTTTTACATGTAGCTGTCCAGTTTTCCCAGCACCACTTATTGAAGAGACTGTCTTTTTTCCATTGTATATCTTTGCCTCCTTTGTCATAGACTAGTTGATCATAGGTGCATGGGTTTCTCTCTGGGCTTTCTATCCTGTTCCATTGATCTATATTTCTTTTTTGGTGCCAGTACCATATTGCCTTGATTACTGTAGCTTTGTAGTATAGTCTGAAGTCAGGGAGTCTGATTCCTCCAGCTCCGTTTTTTTCCCTCAAGACTGCTTATGGAAAGCTCTTTTTGTGTTACAAGTTTTTCTTTGGCCAAGTATTATTATTATTTTTTAATAAATAAATTTATTTCTTTATTTATTTTTGGCTGCATTGGGTTTTCGTTGCTGTGCATGGGCTTTCTCTAGTTTTGGGGAGTGGGAGCTACTCTTTGCTGTTTTGCGCAGGCTTCTCATTGCAATGGCTTCTCTTGTGGAACATGGGCTCTAGGCGCATGGGCTTCAGTAATTGTGGCACGCGGGCTCAGTAGTTGTGGTGCACAGGCTTAGTTGCTCCACAGCATGTGGGATCTTCCTGGCCCAGGGCTCGAACCCATGTCCCCTGCATTGGCAGGTGGATTCTTAACCACTGAGCCACCAGGGAAGTCCCTGGCGTAGTATTTTTTTATGTTAAAGCTGGTAGATGGTGAATTAGACATTTACAGACATGTACAAATTCTGTTTCTCAACTACACCTCTTATTCATTTACAAGTCTTATTTCAGTACTTTTCTGGCATAAAATTACTGTATACTTTTAAGTAGCTATGTGATAGTTAATCAAATTACTGTACCATTGGCCTAATCTTGAGAGGCACAGTAGAAAATACTATATACTTCACTAGATAAGAATAGGAATCCAGGCCTAGTTTCAAGTCCTAGATCTTTGGCTACTTAATCTCTTTAGTTTTACATGCTCATACCCTCTTATAATCTTTGAAATTAGGGGTATTATAATGAATTTTTCTTTTTTTTTTTTGGCTGTGCTGCATGGCTTGTGGTATCTTAGTTCCCTGACCAGGGATTGAACCCAAGCCCTCGGCAGTGAAAGCGTGGAATCCTAACTACTGAACCACCAGAGAATTCGCTATAATGAACATTTTAAAGTATACATTTTTATCTGTTAATTTATATTTTAAAAATTACTAGAAAAGATGAATAGCTTATATTGCAGAAATGGTCATTTCTTGAAATAATCCAGACGAGTTTTAACAAAGATGTGAATTTTGAAAAATTAGTTCCTACTCTTTTTGTAGACTTCTGGACATTTTATAAAACATGTTTATTACATTATTTTATAAAAAATGTGTTTTGAATTTTACTAAACTGATTAAAATTTTTATATACTGTTTTGAGATGACAAAACTCAATTTACATTAAGATATTAGTGTGCTTTATTACCTAAGTAAGTAGTCTTCAAGTAAGTAGGCTTCCCTGGTGGCGCAGTGGTTAAGAATCTGCCTGCCAATGCAGGGGGCACGGGTTCGAGCCCTGGTCTGGGAAGATCCCACATGCCACGGAGCAACTAAGCCCGTGAGCCACAACTACTGAGCCTGCGCGTCTGGAGTCTGTGTTCCGTAACCGGAGAGGCCGCGACAGTGAGAAGCCCGTGCACCGCAATGAAGAGTAGCCCCCGCTCGCCACAACTGGAGAAAGCCCTTGCACAGAAACAAAGACCCAACACAGCCAAAAATAAATAAATAAATTTATTAAAAAAAAGAAATAGTTCTTAATTCCAGTATTTCTGAATTCAAGTGAAGGCTTGGAACTAGTTATTGTTATTAATATTTAATTAATATTAATAATTAATAATTTTAGTAATCATTACTGTTAGTAGTAATAAAGAATTAAGAAACTGTTTTGTTCTCAAGGAGTTTGTATGATATGGGTAGATATACAGACTTTATTTCAAAATGCAAAACAACACATAAACAAACAAAAAAAACAACCAATCTCTTTTCCTCTGGTTGAGACTATCCTGGTTTATATCTATTCCTGACCCTTTTCAAGGCATTGAAAGTGTACTTTAAGTAACAATGTATTTGGTCTCTATGACAGTGAAGCAGAATAAGCTATTTAACATTTCTTTTTCAAAGACAGATTATCACAAAATTACCTAGTAATTTAAAAAAATATATATATTTATTTATTTATTCATTTTTGGCTGTGTTGGGCCTTCGTTGCTCTGCGCGAGCTTTCTCTAATTGTGGCGAGCGGGGGCTAGTCTTCATTGCGGTGCAGGGGCTTCTCATTGCAGTGGCTTCTCTTGTTGTGGAGCACGGGCTCTAGGCGCGCAGGCTTCAGTAGCTGTGGCATGCGGGCTCAGTAGTTGTGGCTTGCGGGCTCTAGAGCACAGGCTCAGTAGTTGTGGCGCACAGGCTTAGTCCCTCCGCGTCATGTGGAATCTTCCCAGACCAGGGCTCAAACCTATGTCCCCTGCATTGGCAGGCGGATTCTTAACCACTGAGCCACCAGGGAAGTCCCTTAAGTAATTTTTTTTATCACTCTCGCTGTTATTATGAAGAGTAGATGATTTTCTAATGTACTTTTTCTGTAGTTCTTTGGGGTTTGTGAGTCAATTACAGTTACACACTGTCTTATTTTGTGTACAGAACATGTTAGAAGGTTGAGAAGAGATCTGAATTTTGAAGGATCAGCAGAATATTTTGAGATATTATAATCTAGTTTAGTAATTTTTCCTCCATGTGCTGTTTTTCTAAATATGTTCCTAGCTCTGGCTGAATTCACAGAAGCAGATGAAGCAATGGCAGAGCTCGCAATTGCAGACAGTGTTTTCCTGTTCCTCACTGAATCCGTAGTGGTGTCAGAAAACTTCTATCAGGAGGAATTTTATATTCGTAGAATCCATAATCTCATTACAGATTTCCTGGCACTTATGCCAATGAAGGTAAGTGTAATAATGTAAGATGAGTAAAAAGTAGTAGAAGAATTTTATAAAATAATTTAAAATTGACTAATTAACTAACTTTATGTTTTGGAAACTAATAAAATCTTTTACTGTAGACTAATATTTGGCAGTAGTTGTTATGTTACAGCTTGTGAATTAGTTTGTGATTCATGAACATGAAATAATGTAAGACCCATTAACTGAGAACAAGCTAAAAGGAAGAAATATTTGATGTTGAGAATGGTTTGTAATGAGAAAATAATGGGCAAATGAAAATGCTTCTGTGGGGAGAAAATTATTAACTTCATGCTACCCTGGAGAATCAGTGCTAAGGTTGTCTTATTTAATGCCTTTTATACATGATTTAGAAGAGGTATAGTGGAGAATCTCCAGTTTTATAGTTTCATAGATAATTTTTTAGACTCTTAATTATAGTGTATAAATAGACCTCCACATAGATACGGGTAAAGTAATGGGTTTAAGAAACTAATGCAAAGGTTGCTTTTTTTCTTTCTTTTTTTTGTTTCTTAATAACAGGGCCCAGGGGCCCTGCCCACCTTTAGTGAGGTTACATTTGAATAAAGTGCTCGA